>NC_057798.1:432916222-432981269 GCF_018294505.1 Triticum aestivum | reverse complement strand
ACCACCACACTCAACTTGTTGTCTAGTTTAGGTGTAGGCATGGAAATAGGGGGAGTGTTGCTCTCTCAATGAACTTTCCCTCCCCCATTATGCATAAATAGATCAACTCTTTCACATTAGCCATTTTTGATGGTACTTGTGCTTCAAAGACGAGTTTTGGTCATGGGCCCAAGGATAATTCTTCGCGGTGCCATACCAACTAACTCAAACATAGGTGGCTCCGGCCACCGCCCTCTCCTTTTGAGAGGTTGGGTTGCGCGGTTGTTTCTTGTTGCCTTTCTGCCTTTGTTTTGTTCGTGTTCATGTGGTGTCTTTTGTGCTAAAAGGTTCTTTGCAAAGACCTTTTTTTCGTGTGACGAAACATGCATTTTCTTGAGCTCACGGTACTACTGCAGCATGCTATGGTACTACCGCATGAGGGGAGCACGGTACTACCGCCCCCACGCGGCAGTAATTTTTTACTGCCGCCTGGGAAAGCGGTACTACCGCTTCGGTGCGGTACTTCCGCCCAAGCGGTACTACCACAATGACCAGCGGTACTACCGCGACAGGTCGGGCGCGTGGGGATAAGGTCGGGCAGGGGAGTTCTAACTCCCCCATACCCATTCGCCCATTCCCAATCTCGTCTCTCTCTCTCCCTCGCTCAAGAACGGAGCCGGCGTTCGTCGCCGGATCTCCGTCTCTGGCTGCCCTCCCGTGATTCCGACCGGTGGGATCGTTCCCTACCACGTGCTCTTGCTATGGACCAAGGTCTTTCCCCAACTCCCTCTCCTTGTTGTTGTATTTGTTGTCTCTAGGTTTTGGGGGAGACTTGTGTGTTCTTGAGATTCCTCGGCTTAATAGTTGCAAGAGTAGGATGAAGGAGCGTAGTAGTGCGTAGGAATTATACTTGTACTTTGTCCTATGCTAGATTTGATCACCGTAGCACTGCCGGCGTTTCGCGGTTCTTTTTAGATTCAAACCGTCGTTTGGATCTGACGCAGTGCGGTACTACCGCCCATCTGGCGCGGTACTACCGCTCTTCCGGTACTACCGCCCTCTGGTGCGGTACTACCACACTCACTGCGGCACTAAAACTTTACTATGGCTCCAATCACGATACTACCGTGCCTCGCACGATACTACCGCGCCCTGGAGCGGTACTAATATTTTAGTACCGCAGGTTCTGGCAGTACTACCGTACTTCACATCTATCTCATGGCAACTTTTCATGTGTACTTTCTATGTGTTTCTTGTGCTTTGCCATGGTCTTTGCATTGATCCTCATTGCGTTTCGTTGGTGTTTGCGTTTGTGTCTCGGGTCATGGCTCTCGCCATTCCAATCCCAGTCGTGACACGTGCTCCAAGCGTCTGCGCAATCCAGGTGAAGCACCGGAGGGCTCTTCTGCCCCCAAGCGCAATGTCAAGACATCAGCTAGCAAGCACAAGGAACCCGCTAAGGGCATGGATGAGATACCCCAATCTGAGTACGTCTGTATCAGGCAACTCCACCCGTATGTGCACCCTCGTGCCACTGTCAAAGGTTGTGAGCTGTTTTGGAACAAGCAACAGACTCTCATTTATCTGGATGTCATCAAGAACAAGCAGAATACCTACGTGGATGTGAAATGGATTGAAATGCATCACATGAGGAAGGACAAGTTTCGTGCATACTTTGGAGAGGCTCTGGACTTGGTGGAGCAGTTTGGCATTGAGCATGTGATATCCTTTCACCTTGTCTATGACCCTGAGCTTATCTGTCAGTTATTTGCCTCAGTATACTTTCACTCTAATGAGGAGCGGAGGATGACCTGGATGACCAATGGCCGTCAGCTGACTGCTACCTGGAAGGAGTTCATGGATTTGCTCCAGGTTCCTGATGACGGGCTCGACACTCCCGTGGGTGTTCGCCCCCATGCCAACTCTGAATCTGCCAACAACGACAAGCTTGCACCATACTATGTTGAGAAGGCACTCGCCAATGGCAAGACGGGGTTGGTGCTTAACTCTTTTCTGGATATCATGTATCGCATCTTCCGCAACTCCTTGTTTCCTCGCATTGGTGACAAGGACAAGGTTCATGCTTATATGGTGGATATGATGCTCATTTGCGAGGAGGCTCGGTTGTCTCAGACTCAGCCACTTGATGTCTCACACATCATGTGGTGTGAGCTTCGGTTTGCCGTGTTCAACCGCAAGGTGCCTATCTATGAGCCCTATCTGTTTCTGCTGATCTCGAAGACGTGGGAGAAGATGTTCCTTGGTGAGGAGTTCCTTGCCCCAGACTGGATTCGCCATGATCCCATCTGTCTGCGTGTCAAGCCCCAATGGGCCAACACTACCACTCGTGCTGAGGCGTCTGCTGCTTGGGCTGCTGTTGATGAGGAGGATGCTGGCGCCGAGGATGTTGCTGAGGACCGTGCTGCTAGGTCGTCCCAGAGCTCCTCTATGCCTTCATGGGCCAAGAAGCTGAAGGACAAGATGAAGACTCTTTTCTGCATGCAAGCCAAGGGGCAGTACAGGACTCACGTGGCATCTAAGGAGAGTCGCCGCCGGGACAAGAAGATCTTGAAGCTGTATGGCGAGGACGTGTCTGGTGGTTCTGAGGATCGCATCACCCCAGAGGACGAGTGGATGGAGAAGCAAGGATACAAATGGACTGATTCTGAGGAGGATGTCAAGGAGACCATCCCTGTCGCCGAGGAGTCTGAGGAGGAGGCTTGGGATGAGTTCCCTGCTTGAGCCGCCCCTTGTGTGTAGGTGTCCTCTTTGCCTTTTTGGCATCTCGATGCCAAAGGGGGAGAGAGTGTAGGGATTTGCGTCATCGTTTCGTCATTCGTGTTCAATGTGTTTGCTTGCTTTCTCGTTTTGAACCTCGTTTCAGTTGCTTTGGGTTACTTTACTTCTTATGGTGTAAGACTTATGCACTCTATCTATCCTAGCGAGCTTGTGATATATTGTGCTACCTTTATGCTATGCTCTACTTAGATGTTAATTATCATGCCTTGGTCTCTAAAATATAGGGGGAGTGTTGATCCTAGTTTGTGTGCTATGCAGTCCAAAGCATTCATCTAGATTGCACACATCTAGGGGGGGCCGTCTATATTTTAGAGAGGAGGGATTTGCCTTTGCTCAATATTATCTCATCTATGTGCAAATCCCGTATTGTCATCAATCCACCAAAAAGGGGGAGATTGTAAGGGCATTTTTATCCCTTAAGTGTTTTGGTGATTGATGACAATGCTTTTGCAGACTAATCGTGTGCCTTGAGTTTCTCAGATACTTCATCACTAGGCACGAGACGATTTGGTGCCCCTCGGAGACTATTGAAGACGGCGTTGTTCTACGTCTCTCTTTGGTGGATTTGAGTCGTAGGAGAGCCGTACTATTAAGAGGGGGTCCGCGTCGAAAAGGTTTGGGTGGAATCAACATGTACACACATCCTACCTTTCCTTGCACTTTGGAGCATCTTTCCGTTATCCTAGTTGTGCATAATCAGACGGCTACTGCTGTACTTGCGGTAGTACTGCTCTATGGAGCGGTAGTACCGCAAGCACCCGTGGTAGTACCGATGTGGGTCACAGTAGTACCGCTCCTCTGGAGCCTTAGTACCATGGCTCCCAGGCCTAGTGCCGCTCCAGTACGGTAGTAGGGGCGGATGTAATTTTTTACATCCGCGCCCCCACGGTAGTACCGCTCGTCCAGCGCGGTAGTACCGCGGGAGCCCACGGTAGTACCGCTCCCCCGGAGTCGTAGTACCGTGGCCCTCCTACCTAGTACCGCGGCGTCACAGTAGTAGGAGCGGATGTAATTTTTTACATCCGCGCCTCCACGGTAGTACCGCGCCTCGTGCGCGGTAGTACCGCATCGGATTTTTGCACCATCTCATTTTCAGCGGAAGTAGGCACGGATGTAATTTATTTCATCCGCGCTCTTTGTAGGCAGTGACTTTCCTCCCTTGCGGTAGTACCGCAAGGGGGAGCGGTAGTACCGCGCAAGCGGTAGTACTGCACCTAAGTCAGGCAAGTCCCGGCCTCTGCTGCTGCCACGGAAGTACCGTGGTCCTCCAGGGTAGTACCGCGGGGCCTTGCGGTAGCGCCCCTGGAGCGGTAGTACCGCGTGTCACAGGCTGAATATGTGGATAACGGTTGGATCTTTTCCATGACTATATAAGGGGTGTCTCCTACCTCTAGTTGACCACCTCTTCCATCTCTAAGCTCCATTGTTGCTCCAAGCTCCATTTTCGCCCGATCTCTCTCCCTAGCCAATCAAACTTGTTGATTTGCTCGGGATTGGGTGAGAAGGCTCCGATCTACACTTCCACCAAGAGAGATTTGATCCCCCCCACTTATCCCTAGTGGATCTTGTTACTCTTGGGTGTTTGAGCACCCTAGACGGTTGAGGTCACCTCGAAGCCATACTCCATTGTGGTGAAGCTTCATGGTGTTGTTGGGAGCCTCCAATTGTTGTGGAGATTGCCCCAACCTTGTTCGTAAAGGTTCGGTCGCCGCCTTCAAGGGCACCAATAGTGGAATCACAGCATCTCGCATTGTGTGAGGGCGTGAGGAGATTACGGTGGCCCTAGTGGCTTCTTGGTGAGCATTGTGCCTCCACACCGCTCTAACGGAGACATACTTCCCTTTAAAAGAAAGGAACTTCGGTAACACATCCTCGTCTTCACCGGCTCCACTCTTGGTTATTTCGTGCCTTTACTTTTGCAAGCTTACTTGTGTTGTATCTATTGCTTGCTTGTGTACTAGTTGTCATTGCATCATATAGGTTGTCCACGTAGTTGCATATCTAGACAACCTATTTTGTTGCAAGGTTTAAATTGTTAAAGAAAAGCTTAAAAAATGTTAGTTGCCTATTCACCCCCCCTCTAGTCAACCATATCGATCCTTTCAACCGTGCCTGCTGCCGCTCCTACTCCCAACCCGACATCAGAGGAGACACCCTCGAATCAAGGCGGTACCAGCGTAAAATAGGAGCAGTGCTACCGCTTATGGGCATGAGCAGTACTGCCGCTATGAAACAGTGGTACTACCGCTTGAGGGCCATAAGCGGTACTACTACCCTAGTTCACCAGTACTACCGCTGGCTCCTCACAAGCCCCACTTCCGAGATAATGGTAAACTCCAAGAAGAGGAAAGGAGCTGGGGGTGCAAAAATGAAGTGTACATGTTGATTCCACCCTAGCCTTTCCGATGCGGGCCCCCATGTTGATAGTACGGTGTCTCCTACGACTCAAGTCCACCAAAGCCAAACCGAAAGTGACTACACCATCTTCACTTTGAGCTCCGAGGGGAATGAATCATCTCGTGCCAATGAATGAATCTCTGAAATACTCAATGTACACAATTAGTCTACAAATGCATTTTCATCAATCACCAAAACCACTTAGAGAGAGACATGCCTAACAATCTCCCCCTTTTTGGGGGATTGATGACAACATGAGATTTGCATAACGAAATGACAAGAGAATAAGCGACTCCCAAGAGACTACAAAATATAGACGGGCTCCCCCTAGATGTGTGCACTTACTCAGAAGTGCCTTTGGAATGCAAAGTACACACATTAGGATCAACACTCCCCCTATATTTTATAGCCCGACAACACATGCATCTATACACAAAGAGATATAACCTAGGATGCAAGGGAGTAGTAAGTGAGCAAAGAGAAACAACAGATAAGCATGCAACTCACATACTACCAAAGTACTCGACATACATAGATAATAATAAGATAGGGTAGCATATGTCTCACACCATATGATAGGGTAACCAGGTCTCACAAGCACAAACCAAACCAAAGCAAATGACGACAAAAGAGTTTGCGAGAGAGAAAGACAAGGCAAATAAGACACACTCGCAACTCGACAAATCCCTAAACTCTCTCCCCCTTTGGCATCGAGACACCAAAAGGGCAAAGAGTGCTGCTACGGTCACAGGTGATAGCAAAGATGAAGATCTCCATCATCACAACCCCGCGTGGTCGCTCGTGCCTCCGTCATCGGCAGAGGTCTGCTTAGTGTCTGAGTCTGTCCAAGGCAGTGCTAATGAATCCACTCCTCCTCATCGGTGATCTTGCCCTCAGATCCACTGTTAACTGTAGCCGCAAACCGACGCATGAGATCCTTGTGACGGCTCATGGTCTTCTTCTCAAACACATGAACCATATACTGCCTATGAGACTCCATGCAGAAAAGTTTCTTCATCTTGTGCTTGAGCTTCTTGGCCAATGAGGGCTCTGCTCTAGAGGGCACATAGTCATTAGCATCAGCCTCTGCCTCAACCTCGTCAGCACCTGACGGAATCCCAGACTTCGGAATAGGAGTGCCTCAGAGCTCCTTCTTTCTCAAATGCTTAACCTCGTGAGAGACACTCACCAGTCCCCAACACTACACAAGGATAAGTGTGCCCCCATGCCTTCTAAATAAGAAACATGACAAAAGGAGCATAGATGGGGCACTTGCGCTCAGAGATGGCGGAGACGAGCTCAGACCACATGGCATGAGAAATATCCAAGGAATCTCTAGTGTTTTCTTCCTTCTCATGTTGGCAAAAAAGTAGCATGTCCACAAGGAACGAATGAGCCATATCCAAGTTCCCAATGTGAGGGAAAAGAGTCTCCCTGAATATGCGATGAATGATGTCCAGAAAAGGAGGCAGCTCGTAAGTCTCCTTCTGCATCTCAGGGTTAATCTTCAATGTGCAGTAAGGCCAGAGAGATTGCTTGTGATTAGAAGTTGCATTCCGGTGAGCATGAAAGCCAACCGGGTTCTCAAGCTCTTGATCTTCAATCCCAAACAATTCCATGAACGCCTTCCATTTGATGGAGAGAAGTTTGCCATTTGTCATCCAAGTCAAGGTTCTTTCCACATCAGTGCCAAGATGGACCGAGGCATAAAACTGAGCCACCAAATCTGCATCAAAGTCCTTGTTGAACTCCATGATCTTCAGAATATTCAACTGAGTACACATCTGCAGTGCTTTGCCAAAGTAGGCAGGATCTTTCTCCAAATGGGCAATGTTGATGGAGTGGATACAAACATAGAGATTATTATTTGCCTTGAGCACATCAAAGAAGACAACCCACTGAAATCGGTTCCATAATGGGCGGTTGACAAGAGTGGGTCTTGATCTTGCTCAGATGGGTTACGCCGACGCCTCTCCCAGAACTCCTTGGCAGTCATCTCAATCACATACTTGGTCCTCGGCTTGGGCTTGCTCAAAATTTGCTTCTTGGGCTGCGGTGGAGGAACACTTGAGTAAGCAGTCGCTGCCTCAGAAGTGCGATAGCATTTTGAAACAGAACGCCCGGGGTTGACACGACGGACAGGGTGCTCCTAAGGGCCATCACCTGGAACCAACACAAGAACACGAGAAAAATGAGAAAATGGGCATAAGCCAACAGAAAAAGCAACACAAATCGACATTTGGTATGAATAGCGCCTACTACCTTCAAGCGATAGTACCGCTCCTGAGGAGCGGTAGTACCGCTCGAGGCGGAGGACTGCGGTTTGACTACATCCGCGGCCAAATCTGGTACTATCGGGGGTGCCAAACTCTAAAATACCCCTACCAAATATCAATCCAACTAGTCTAGCATCCTTCAACAACCTACTCAAGCCTCGATTTGGCCAAAAATCGATAAATGCAAAGACTATTGCCCATAAAGCCTAGATTCGAAACCTAGAAACAAAGAGAAGAAGAGCGGGGGCAATACCAGCATCCATGGCAAGAGGAAGGGGTGGGGATCGATTCCACTATAGGGAAAGGAGAAGGATGTCCAGGAGACAGCCTCCCGCGGTGAGTTCTTTGCTGGAGCAGGAGAGGAACGAGTGGGGCGAGTCGAATGGGTATGCGGGAGAGAAACTCCCCCTGCCCGAAACATAACCCCCTAGGCCTACCTCGCAGCGGTAGTACCGCTCTGGCGGGCGGTAGTACCGCTTGGTGCCATTAAGCAGTAGTACCGTCCATTCAGAGTGGTAGTACCGCCCAGCAAGAACTTAACAAGACAGCAAACAAAATAGGCCTAGCTCCAAGAAAAAGAAACACAAGACAAGACGAGGGTGCAACTCAAGGAGCAAAACACAACAAAGAGCCAGAGAGGCACCCAAGGAGAGACAAGAAACATGGCACACCTAAAACACAAAACAACTAGAGAAAAAGAAAAAAAACACCTCCCAAGGAGAGGGCGGTGGCCTAGGCCACCTATGTTTGAGTCAAATGGTACCCAAAGATTTTAACCTTGGGCCCATGACCAAAACTCGCCTTTGAAGCACAAGTACCATAAAAATGGCTAATGTGAAAGACTTGATTGATTTATGCATAATGGGGGGAGGGAAGAGTTCATTGAGAGAACAACACTCACCCTATGTCCATGCCTACATCTAGAACAAGATATGATGAGTGCGGTGGGAAGTGCCTAGATTCAAGCCACATTGCTCAAATCAATGATATTTAGCTCATGCCTTAACTCATGAAATCTTGCTTCATCTAGAGGCTTGGTGAAAATATCCGCTAGTTGCTCTTGAGTTGTGATGTAGATGATATCAATATCTCCCCGCTTGATGTGATCCTGAATAAAATGATGACGTATCTCAATATGCTTTGTCTTGCTATGTTGCACCGGGTTGAGAGAGATCTTGATAGCACTTTGGTACGTCTCCAACGTATCTATAATTTTTTATTGTTCCATGCTATTATATTACCCCTTTTGGATGTTTATGGGCTTTATTTTACACATTTATATAATTTTTGGGACTAACCTGCTAACCAGAGGCCCAGCCTGTATTGCTCTTTTTTTGCCTATTTCAGTATTTCGAAGAAAAGGAATAACAAACGGAGTCCAAACGGAATGAAACCTTCGGGAGCGTGATTTTTGGAACGAACGTGATCCAGAGGACTTGGAGTGCAAGTCAAGAAGCAGCCGAGGCTCCCACGAGATAGGAGGGCGCCCCCCCCCCCCTTAGGGCGTGCCCCCTGTCTCGTGGGCCCCTCGGGCGTCCACCGACGTACTTCTTCCTCCTATATAAGCCTACATACCCCAAAAACATCCATGGAGCACCCGAAACACAATTTCCACCACCGTAACCTTCTGTATCCGTGAGATCCCATCTTGGAGCCTTTGCCGGCATTCTGCCGGAGGGGGAATCTACCACGAAGGGCTTCTACATCAACATCCTTGCCCCTCCGATGAGTTGTGAGTAGTTTACCACAGACCTACGGGTCCATAGTTATTAGCTAGATGGCTTCTTCTCTCTTTTTGGATCTCAATACAATGTTCTCCCCCTCTCTTGTGGAGATCTATTCAATGTAAACTCTTTGTGGTGTGTTTGTCGAGATCCGATGAATTGTGGGTTTATGATCAAGTTTATCTATGAATAATATTTGAATCTTCTCTGAATTCTTTTATGTATGATTGAGTTATCTTTGCAAGTCTCTTCGAATTATCAGTTTGGTTTGGCCTACTGGATTTGTCTTTCTTGCCATGGGAGAAGTGCTTAGCTTTGGGTTCAATCTTGCGGTGTTCTTACCCAGTGACAGAAAGGGTTGCAAGACATGTATTGTATTGTTGCCATCGAGGATAACAAGATGGGGTTTATATCATATTGCATGTGTGTATCCCTCTACATCATGTCATCTTGCTTAATGCGTTACTCCGTTCTTATGAACTTAATACTCTAGATGCATGCTGGATAGCGGTCGATGTGTGGAGTAATAGTATTAGATGCAGGCAGGAGTCGGTCTACTTGTTATGGACGTGAGGCCTATATACATGATCATGCCTAGATAATCTCATAACTATGCGCTTTTCTATCAATTGCTTGACAGTAATTTGTTCACCCACCGTAATACTTATGCTATCTTGAGAGAAGCCTCTAGTGAAACCTATGGCCCCCGGGTCTATCTCTTATCATATTTGCTTTTCATCTACTTTATTTGCATCTTTACTTTTTTCTTCTATATTATAAAATACCAAAAATATATTTATCTTATCATACTATCTTTATTAGATCTCACTTTCGCAAGTGGCCGTGAAGGGATTGACAACCCCTTTATTGCGTTGGTTGCGAGTTCTTAGTTTCTTTGTGTAGGTGCGTGGGACTTTTGAGGAGCCTCCTACTGGATTGATACCTTGGTTCTCAAAACTGAGGGAAATACTTACGCTACACTTTGTTGCATCACCCTCTCCTCTTTGAGGAAAACCAATGCAAGCTCAAGACGTAGCAAGAAGGATTTCTGGCGCCATTGCCGGGGAGGTCTTCGCTCAAGTAAAGACATACCAAGTACCCATCACAAACCCATCTCCCTCGCATTTACATTATTTGCCATTTGCCTCTCGTTTTCCTCTCCCCCCCTTCACCCTTGCCGTTTTATTCGCCCTCTCTTTCCCAATCTCCTCCTCTCTTTTTTTCGCTTGCCGTTTTTCTGTTTGCTTGTGTGTTGGATTACTTGTTGCCATGGCACAAGATAATACCAAGTTGTGTGACTTCTCGAATACCAATAATAATGATTTCCTTAGTAGTCCAATTGCTCCTCTTAATGATGTTGAGTCTTGTGAAATCAATACCGCTTTGCTGAATCTTGTTATGAAAGATCAATTCGCTGGCCTTCCTAGTGAAGATGTCGCTACTCATCTAAACAATTTTGTTAATTTGTGTGATATGCAAAAGAAGAAAGATACGGATAATGATATTGTTAAATTGAAGTTATTTCCATTTTCATTTAGAGATCGTGCTAAAGTTTGGTTTTCGTCTTTGCCTAAAAATAGTATTGATTCTTGGAAAGAGTGCAAAGATACTTTTATCTCTAAGTATTTTCCTCCCTCTAAGATCATCACTCTTAGGAACGATACTATGAATTTTAAACAACTTGATCATGAGCATGTTTCCCAATCTTGGGAAAGAATGAAATTGATGCTTCGTAATTGCCCTACTCATGGTTTAAATTTATGGATGATCATACAAAATTTTTATGCCGGTTTGAACTTTGCTTCTAGAAATCTCTTAGATTCGGCCGCGGGAGGCATGTTTATGGAAATTACGTTAGGAGATGCTACAAAATTGCTTGATAATATTATGGCTAATTATTCCCAATGGCACACCGAAAGATCTTCTAGTAAAAAAGTGCATGCTATAGAAGAAATCAATGTTTTGAGTGGAAAGATGGATGAACTTATGAAGATGTTTGCTACTAAAAATACTCCTCTTGATCCCAATGATATGCCTTTGTCTTCCTTGATTGAGAATAATAATGAATCTATGGATGTGAATTTTTTTTGGTAGGAATAGTTTTGGAAACAATGCTTATAGAGGAAATTTTAATGCTAGACCTTTCCCTAGTAATCCCTCTAATAATTATGGAAATTCCTACAATAATTCTTATGGTAATTTTAATTAGTTGCCCTCTGATTTTGAGAATAGTGTGAAAGAGTTTATGATTTCTCAAAAGAATTTTAATGCTTTGCTTGAAGAAAAATTGCTCAAAGTTGATGATTTGGCTAGGAACGTTGATAGACTTTCGCTTGATGTTAACTCTCTTAAACTTGGATCTTCTTCTCCTAAACATGATATCAGTGAGTCTCTCAAAGTAATGAGAATTTCCATTGATGAGTGCAAGGAAAGAACCGCTAGATTGCGTGCTAAAAAAGAAAGCTTTGTAAAAGCGTGTTCCTCTAGTCTCCGTGAAAATAATGATGAGGATCTTAAATTTATTGATGCGTCTCCGATTAGATCTATGTTTTGCAATATGAATTTTGATGATTATGGGGTGATGATGAATCAACTTTGCCTAGAAGGCGTCCCAAAAATTGGAGTCTTTAGATCTTGATGCTAAAATTGGTAAAAGTGAGATTGGAGAATCCTCTACTTCTAATAATATTGAACTTACTATCTCAGATTTCAAGGAATTTGATTATGATAATTGCTCTTTAAAAGGTTGTATTTCCTTGTTGCAATCCGTTGTTAATTCTCCTCATGCTTCTAGTCAAAATAAAGCTTTTACCAAACATATTGTTGATGCCTTGATGCAATCTTATGATGAAAACTTAATTTGGAAGTTTCTATACCTAGAAAACTTAATGATGAGTGGGAACCTACTATAAAGATTAGAATTAAAGATGATGAGTGTTTTGCTTTGTGTGATTTGGGTGCTAGTGTTTCCACGATTCCGAAAACCCTATGTGATATTCTAGGTTTCCATGATCTTGATGATTGCTCTTTAAATTTGCACCTTGCGGATTCCACCATTAAAAAGCCTATGGGAAGGATCAATGATGTTCTTATCATTGCAAATAGAAATTTGGTGCCCGTAGATTTTATCGTTCTTGATATAGATTGCAATCTTTCTTGCCCTATTATTCTTGGTAGACCTTTCCTTAGAACGATTGGTGCGATTATTGATATGAAGGAAGGGAACATTAGATTCCAATTTCCATTAAAGAAAGGCATGGAGCACTTTCCAAGAAAGAAAGTCAAATTACCTTATGAATCTATCATGCGTGCTACTTATGAATTTAGTGCCAAAGATGGCACTCATTAGATCCATCTTTGTTTTTAGGATTGTGATAACTGTCAACCATGTGGCAGATTGCAAAAGTACCGCACCTCCCGAACGAACCCCCTCCTTCGATCCGATTTTCTCCTCCCCGCACATGAGGTTGCGTGCTCTCCCCAGTTTTCTGGGTCGCTGCACCCGCACTATCTGCAGTTTAAAAAAAGGCAAAAACACAGGCCTTACAAGAGGATCGAACCCACAACCTACCGTACTAAATGTAACAACAACAACAACCAGCTGATCTAGCTCCCTTTGCTGATTCTACAAGAGTTACATAGAAATTGTATCTTCCTGAGACGAGATTGAAAAAAAAAGACAGCGGTCAATAACTGAAAATCCAAACCAGTGGCCTCACTTGTCCGGGTTTTAGGACTATATGCCCTAGTTCCATCATTTTTCCTACATGTTTCACGCCGGTTCACATGGTTCACAAACCCGATCATCCCCTTCCCTCCTTTTTAGATGCAAATTACCACAATATTTTCACCTAAGTTATCAACTATGTTGGTCGTATATTACCATTTTATTTACATAGAAGTTAATGAGGGGTATTTTTCAACAACCTTTTCACCCTTGGTTAAATTTAACGCTGTGTCTTATGTAAGTTATCAGGTATGTGGTTTGTATATTACCGTGCTATTTTCACATAAGTAACCGGCGTATGTTTTTTTAATATTTTCCCCTTTGATCAAATTTACCATGGTGTTTGTAAGTAACTTATCGGGTATGCGGCTCATGTATTACCGTGCTATTTTCACATAATTTACTAGGGGTACATTTTTCAGTAACTTTCCCCCCTCCTTGCTCGAAGTTATCACGGTGTTTATACGTACTTATCGGGTATGCGGTTCATACATTACCGTGTTATTTTCACATAAGTTATTAGGAGTATGTTTTTCAAGAACTTTTTCCCCTTCTTGGTCAAATTTACCATGGTATTTATACCTAAGTTATCAGGTATATGGTTCATATATTATCATGTTTTTTTCACAAAAGCTACCAAGGGTATATTTTCAATAACATTTTTCCACTGTTCAAAGTTATCGTGGTGTTTGTATGCATGTTATCGAGTATCGGTTCATTTATTAATATGCTATTTTCACATAAGTTACTGGGACTATGTTTTTCAACAACTTGTTCCCCTCCTTGGACAGAGTTACCGTGGTGTTTGACCTACGTTATCAAGTATGTTGCTCATATATTACCATGCTATTTTTATATAAGTTATCCAGAGTATGTTTTTCAACAACCACATGCTATTTTTATATAATCTATGGGTCGATTCCATGAGTTTTGGGTCTTCTGTGATTTTGTTTTTTGATTCACTAGTTCCATGAATGAACAGCAACATGGATTGGTCAATCTTAGCACAAGCATGATGTAGCTTACCTGGTTAGCGTGGTCAGAATTTCCCACTGAAGAGGCTAGGTCATGGGTCGATGCACCATGTCAACATCATGGAGGAATGCATCATCACGAAGGACATGCCAGACGCGACCACAACCCGAATTCAGGTAAAATCAATCAAAGTCGATCAGCGGCAAGCCATGTTGTGCATAATGTAGCAAGCAATTCAAAAGCATGATGGTTGGTTGGTTTCTTACGGAGTACATGAAAGTGATGATCTGGAACTTGCTGGAGATGGTCTAGCCGGCGAGGTTGCCCTGCACGGTGACCTGGATGAAGCTGAAGACCACACCTGTGTAGAAGGTGATCACCATGGCGCCGTCTAGCGAGACGAGCGTGCTGGCGAGCTTGGTGGCGCCGATGGCTGCCCTAAGGTTGAGCGACTCGGAGCGGGTGACTACAACGAGCATGAAGGAATGTTGGCGGATGGCCATCCGGCAGTTGGAGAAGCCCGTGTTAATGAGGCTCTCCGCCATCTGATAAGATAAAGAGAAATGTGGTTTATCAGGTCGAAACAATACAAAGTTATCGGCCAAAACAAATACAAGTTATTGTGCTGACACATCATAAATTATCATGCTAAAATGAAGTTACCATGCCAAAAAATAGAATGAGTTCAACATGTTGACAAAGTGTGAGTTAAATGTGGTGACACTTCAAAGTTATCAAGCTGGCATATTGTTATCATGCTCAGTTTGCATAATTATCGGGTTGAAAGTAAAAAAACTGTTCAAAGCAGATCGGATTAAAAATGCTGACACAGTATAAATTATCAGGCTAAAACAATATGAATTATCAATCAAAAAAATTTCAAGTCACCATGTTGAAAAAAATAAAATTAGTTAAATGGGCTAACAAAGTGATTCTTACCATGTTGACACACTAGAATTTATTCAGGCCGACATACTATAAATTATCAGGTTCAAGCCGCATAAGTCATCAAGTTGAAGTTAAAACATGAGTGTTCAAACCAGTTAGAGTTAAACATTTTGATACATCACAAGTTATCAGGCTGAAGTTTCATAAGTTATCTGGTTAAAATAAAAAAGAATAAGTATTCAAAGCGGTTCGAGTTAAACTATTGGCACGATATAATTTATCAAGCTAAATCAATATGAATTATCAGGTGGAAGTAATTGAATTACTATGCTGAAAAATAAAATGAGTTAGACAGGTTAGCAAAGTGATCGTTATCATGCTGACCCACTAGAAGTGACCAAGCTGACACTGTAAGTTATAAGGTTCAGACTTTATACTTCCTCGGAACAAAATACTCCTCATGTCAACTGGTCTCAAGGCCAAGAACAGAAGGAAACAAAAGTACCTGAATGGTCAGCCCCAAGATCGATGACGCCATGTTTGTGCAGCTTTCGGAAGGTCTTGAGGCCCTTTCATGATATGTAGCTGAAACAGTGCACGTCGATGTCAATCTCAGGCCATTGGTGATGTACATTCGATTACCACATATCACACAATTTAAGAATAGCAACCAAATGGGTTGATCGAGCAATGCACTTCAGTTCTGATGGACCCCATAGAGGATGAGCGCAATTATGGCACCATGATCAGGAACCTGTCACATACACATACAATTGAAAATAATTTATTCAGTCTCATAGGTATAATTACAAACAAGTTGAGGGCACTCATACCATGACAAAAATAGATGACAATTTAGAATTTTTGAAGACTTCTGTCCATCAAACTAGGACTTCAGAGAAGGAATTTTTCAATTTCCATAGTAACTGATTCAATGCTATATTGTTTGAACAAAACTGAGAGAGAAAAGAGGATGATTGCGCCAGTGGAAACTTTCCTCGGAATGGTCAAAGGAGGCACTCACCATAAGCTCACCTGTCGATGTAGTAGGCAGCGACGGTGGATCTTCCATTTGATGAGCGGCGGCGGTGGTCAGAGGTGGCGGAGGCACACGACGCGCGGGGTTGGACCGACGATGACTTGTGGAGTCGAGGAGATGGTGGAAGGTTGGGGATAGAGAGCAGCGGCGGTGGGCATGGACGCGGCGGTCGTGCGACAGGAGGCTGACGGCGGTTGTGCACCGGATCGGCCGTCGCGGCACGGCAGAAGCCCGGGAGGAGATGGGGGCGGGACGGCGCCGGCCGAGAGAAGGGGAGGAGTTGGGTGCGTGACGACGGCGGAGCTAGGTAGGAGAGGAAATGGGTGCGAGCGAGGAGATAAGGCTCCTGTCAGTTTTCCTTCTTCTCCTGTGCAGATCGCCAGCAGCCGCGTGATCACGATCGAAGCGTTCTCAGTACGTGTGGTCGTTTTTGCAATCGGGCACAGGGTTGCCAAATACATATTTCGTTGTTTTTATGCCTAGCTAGGGGCGTTAAACGATAGCGCTAGTTGGGAGGCAACTCAATTTTTTATTTATGCTTTTTGTTTTTGCTCCTGTTTAGTAATAAATCTTGCATCTACCTTCTGGATAGATGTGCTTTTATCTTTTAATTAGTGTTTGTGCCAAGTAGAACCTATAGGATAACCTATGATGATAGTTGATTTGATTCTGCTGAAAAACAGAAACTTTGCACGCACGAATATAATTTGTTAAATCACAGGAACGTGATTTTGCGTTGATTCTTTTTGCTTCTGTTCAATAAACAATTTGTACAGGACTTCCTATTTTGTTAGGATTTTTAGAGTTCCAGAAGTTTGTGTTAGTTACAGATTGCTACAGACTATTCTGTTTTTGACAGATTCTGTTTTTCGTGTGTTATTTGCTTATTTCAATGCATCTATGGCTAGTAAATTAGTTTATAAACCATAAAGAAGTTGGAATACAGTAGGTTTAACACCAATATAAATAAATAATGAGTTCATTGCATTAACTTATGTGGTGGTTTTGTTTTCTTTCACTAACGGAGCTTATAAGATTTCTTGTTGAGTTTTGTGTCGTGAAGTTTTCAAGTTTTGCGTAAAGCTTTTATGAACTATGGAATAAACGATGGCAAGAGACTAAGCTTGGGGATGCCCATGGCACCCCAAGATATTCAATAATAGCCAAAATCCTAAGCTTGGGGATGCCCCTGGAAGGCATCCCCTCTTTCGTCTTCGTTCATTGGTAACTTTACTTGGAGCTATATTTTTATTCGCCACATGATATGTGTTTTGCTTGGAGCGTCGTGTATTATATTAGTCTTTGCTTTTTAGTTCACCACAATCATCCTTGCTGTACACAACTTTTGGGAGAAGCCTATTTGATTAGAATTTGCTAGAATACTCTATGTGCTTCACTTATATCTTTTGAGCTTGATAGTTTTTGCTCTAGTGCTTCACTTATACCTTTTACAGCACGGCGGTGGCTTATTTTTGAAGAAATTGCTAGTCTCTCATGCTTCACTTATATCCTTTTGAGAGCCTTTTAGAACAGCATGGTTGTTGCTATGGTCACAAAGTTGGTCCTAAAATGATGAGCATCCAAGTTGGGTATAATAAAAACTATCATAGGAGGAGAATTGGATGCTATGATCAATTTGATGCTTGATAATTGTTTTGAGATATAAAGGTGGTAATGTTAGGGTCATGCTAGTGGGTAATTATGAAATTGAGAAATACTTTTGTTGAAGTTGGCAAGTCCCGTAGCATGCACGTATGATAAAAGTTGTGTGACAAATTTGTTGCATGAGGTACTCTTTTGATTGTCTCCCTTATGAGTGGTAGTCGGGGATGAGCGATGGTATTTTCCTACCAATCTATCCCTCTTAGGGCATGCGTAGTAGTACTTTGCTTCGAGGGCTAAGTAGACTTTTGCAATAAGTATATGAGTTCTTTTTGACTAATGTGAGTCCATGGATATACGCACACTCACCCTTCCGCTTTGCTAGCCTTTATTATTACCGCGCAACTTTCGCCGGTATCATAAATCTTTTATTTACCTTCCTCAAAACAGCCACTATACCTTCCTATTATGGCATTTCCATAGCCATTCCAAGATATATTGTCATGCAACTTTCCACCGTTCCGTTTATTATGACACGTTCCATCATTTTCATATTGCTCTTTGCATGATCATGTAGTTGACATCGTATTTGTGGCAAGGCCACCTTCATAATTTTCATACATGTCGCTCTTGATTCATTGCATATCCCGGTACACCGCCGGAGGCATTCATATAGAGTCATATCTTGTTCTAGCTTTAAGTTGTAATTTTTGAGTTGTAAATCAATAAAAGTGTGATGATCTTCATTATTAGAGCATTGTCTCAGTGAGGAAAGGATGATGAAGACTATGATTCCCCCACAAGTCGGGATGAGACTTCGGACTTTACAAAAAAAGAGAAAGAAAAAAAAAGAAAAAGAAAAGAGAGAAAGGCCAGAAAGAAAGAAAAAAGAAAGTCCAAAGAAAAAAAGAAAAAAAAGGGAAAAAATAAATGAGAGGAAAAGAGAGAAGGGACAATGCTACTATCTCTTTTTCCACACTTGTGCTTCAAAGTAGCACCATGATCTTCATGATAGAGAGTCTCCTATGTTGTCACTTTCATATACTAAGTGGGAATTTTTCATTATAGAACTTGGCTTGTATATTCCAATGATGGGCTTCCTCAAAATGCCCTAGGTCTTCGTGAGCAAGCGAGTAGGATGCACACCCACTTAGTTTCTTTTTGTTGAGCTTTCATATATTTATAGCTCTAGTGCATCTGTTGCATGGCAATCCCTACTCACTCACATTGATATCTATTAATGGGCATCTCCATAGCCCGTTAATATGCCTAGTTGATGTGAGACTATCTTCTCCCTTTTTGTCCTCACAACCACCATATACCACCATAGTGCTATGTCCATGGCTTGAGCTCCTATATTGCGTAAGAGTTGAAAAAGCTGAAGCGCGTTAAAAAGTATGAAACAATTGCTCGGCTCGTCATCGGCGTTGTGCATGATGGGAGCATTTTGTGTAATGAAAATGAAGCATGGCCTAACTATATGATTTTGTAGGGATAAGCTTTCTTTGGCTATGCTATTTTGATAGGACATGATTATTTGTTATTATGCTTTGAAGCATTACTATTTTTATGTTTTATAAGCTTTTATCTTGAATCATTTGGATCTAAACATTCATGCCACAATAAAGAAAATTACATTGAGAATTATGCTAGGTAGCATTCCACATCAAAAATTTCTTTTTTATCATTTACCTACTCGAGGACGAGCAGGAATTAAGCTTGGGGATGCTTGATACGTCTCCAACGTATCTATAATTTTTTGTTGTTCCATGCTATTATATTACCCCTTTTGGATGTTTATGGGTTTTATTTTACACATTTATATCATTTTTGGGACTAACCTGCTAACCAGAGGCCCAGCCTGTATTGCTCTTTTTTTGCCTATTTCAGTATTTCGAAGAAAAGGAATAACAAACGGAGTCCAAACGGAATGAAACCTTCGGGAGCGTGATTTTTGGAATGAACGTGATCCAGAGGACTTGGAGTGCAAGTCAAGAAGCAGCAGAGGCTCCCACGAGATAGGAGGGCGCCCCCCCCCCTTAGGGCGCCCCCCTGTCTCGTGGGCCCCTCGGGCGTCCACCGACGTACTTCTTCCTCCTATATAAGCCTACATACCCCAAAAACATCCATGGAGCACCCGAAACACAATTTCCACCACTGTAACCTTCTGTATCCGCGAGATCCCATCTTGGAGCCTTCGCCGGCATTCTGCCGAAGGGGGAATCTACCACGAAGGGCTTCTACATCAACATCCTTGCCCCTCCGATGAGTTGTGAGTAGTTTACCACAGACCTACGGGTCCATAGTTATTAGCTAGATGGATTCTTCTCTCTTTTTGGATCAATACAATGTTCTCCCCCTCTCTTGTGGAGATCTATTCGGTGTAAACTCTTTTTGTGGTGTGTTTGTCGAGATCCGATGAATTGTGGGTTTATGATCAAGTTTATCTATGAATAATATTTGAATCTTCTCTGAATTCTTTTATGTATGATTGAGTTATCTTTGCAAGTCTCTTCGAATTATCAGTTTTGTTTGGCCTACTATATTAATCTGTCTTGCCATGGGAGAAGTGCTTAGCTTTGGGTTCAATCTTGCGGTGTCCTTACCTAGTGACCGAAAGGGTTGCAAGGCACGTATTGTATTGTTGCCATCGAGGATAACAAGATGGGATTTATATCATATTGCTTGAGTTTATCCCTCTACATCATGTCATCTTGCTTAATGCGTTACTCTATTCTTATGAACTTAATACTCTAGATGCAGGCATGAGTCGGTCGATGTGTGGAGTAATAGTAGTAGAGGCACGAGTCGGTCTACTTGTTATGGACATGATGCCTATATACATGATCATGCCTACATAATCTCATAATTATTCGCTTTTCTATCAATTTCTCGACAGTAATTTGTTCACCCACTGTAATACTTATGTTATCTTGAGAGAAGCCACTAGTGAAACCTATGGCCCCCGGGTCTATCTCTTATCATATTTGCTTCCAATCTACTTTACACCCGATTTGACATAGCTAGACTGGAAACACTGCTTGTCAAGAGCACAGACCCCAGTATAGAATACTTTTTTGAGTATGTTGGTAAGGTTTGGTCATCCGCTTCTGTGCTTGCACTTTTGTGTAACTAGGGGTGCAAGTCCAGTTTTGCATCTTTACTTTTTGCATCTATATTATAAAATACCAAAAATATATTTATCTTATCATACTATCTTTATTAGATCTCACTTTCGCAAGTGGCCGTGAAGGGATTGACAACCCATTTATTGCGTTGGTTGCGAGTTCTTTGTTTGTTTGTGTAGGTGCGTGGGACTTTTCAGGAGCCTCCTACTGGATTGATACCTTGGTTCTCAAAAACTGAGGGAAATACTTACGCTACTATTGCTGCATCACCCTTTCCTCTTCAAGGAAAACCAACGCAAGCTCAAGACGTAGCAAGCCAAATATCAAAAGATTCGCTTGACCGCCACATAGTGGCTTTCCTTAGGTGTGGCTTGAAACCGTGAAAAAATTCCCACACTCAACATGATATCTAGTCTAGATGCACAAAGGTAAAGCAAGGATCCAATCATGGAACAATATACCTTTTGATCCACCGCTTTAACATTGGGATCACTGTCAAGCTTGCATTTGGTTGGCATGGGGAACTTGACCGGCTTGACATGATCTAGCTTGAATCCCTTGAGCATGTCTTGGGTATACTTGGCTTGGTTGATGAATGTTCCTTCTCTTCTTTGCTTGACTTCAAACCCGAGAAAGAACTTCAGCTCTCCCATCATAGACATCTCATACTTCTTGGTCTTTAGTGCGGCAAACTCATCATTGAAAGATTTGTTAGGAGAACCAAAGATAATATCATGAACATATTGTTGACATATGAAAAAATCCCCTTTGACCCTCTTAGTAAAAAGAGTGGGATCAATTTTCCCAATTTCAAACCCATGATTTTGCAACAACTCGGTAAGGTGCTCATACCACGCACGTGGGGCTTGTTTAAGTCCATAGAGCACCTTATTAAGTTTGCATACATGAGTGGGGAACTTGGGATCCTCGAATCTCGGAGGTTGTTTGACATACACCAACTCATTCAAAGGACCAATAAGAAATGCACTTTTCACATCCATTTGTTGCAATTTAAAGTCATGATGACATGCATAAGCAAGCAATATGAGAATAGATTCAAGACGAGCAATGGGAGGAAAGGTTTCACCATAGTCGATACCCTCAACTGGGGAGTAGCCTTGTGCCACCAATCTTGCATTGTCTTGGACAACCACACCATTTGCATCTTGCTTGTTCTTGAAGATCCATTTGGTTCCAATGACATTATGTTCCTCTGTTGGTCCTGGCACTAATTCCCAAACTTGATTGCGCTCAAAGTTGTTGAGTTCATCGTGCATTGCTTCAAGCCAATCCTCATCATCGAGCGCCTCATGTACCTTTTGGGGTTCAACACACGAAACAAACGCGTGATGCTCACAAAAGTTTGACAATTGTTTACGAGTAATTACCCCTTTTATCAAGCTTCCAACCACATTCTCCATGACATGTTGTTGATGCTCGAGCTTAGAAGCCACCTTAGCGGCACAGTGCTCCAAAAGTTCATCAATGGGCATTTGAGGATCATCTTGCACATCTTGAGAACCGTCTTGAGTTTGCTCTTGATCTTAAGCTTGCTCTTGATCTTGAGCACCGTCTTGAGCTTGCTCTTGACATTGAGCTTGCTCTTGGTATCGAGCGAGCTCGGAGGCATGAAGTTGATCTTGGGCATCATTTAGTACATCATCATCTCCGTGGAGTTGATCTTGCCCTTGATCTTGCTCATTGGGTTGAGGGCCTTCATTTTGTTCTTCGGAAGCGTGTGGGTCTAGCGTAGGTGATGGCTGATGGGGAACGCGGTAATTTCAAAAAAAAATCCTACGATCACGCAAGATCTATCTATGTGATGCATAGCAATGAGAGGGGAGAGTGTGTCCACGTACCCTCGTAGACCGAAAGCGGAAGTGTTATGTAACGTGGTTGATGTAGTCGAACGTCTTCGCGATCCAACTGATCAAGTACCGAATGCATGGCACCTCCGCGATCTGCACATGTTCAACTCGGTGACGTCCCTCGAACTCTAGATCCAGCTGAGGCCGAGGGAGAGTTCCATCAGCACGACGGCGTGGTGACGGTGATGATGAAGTTACCGGTGCAGGGCTTCGCCTAAGCACTACGACGATATGACTGAGGTGGAAATCTATGGAGGGGGCACCGCACACGGCTAAAAGATCAACTTGATCAACTTGTGTGTCTATGGGGTGCCCCTGGCCACGTATATAAAGGAGGGGAGGGAAGAGGTGGCCGGCGCTAGGTGTGGGGAATCCTACTAGGACTCCCCAGTCCAAGTAGGATTCCCCTCCTCTTTCCTATTCCTAGTAGGATAAGGAGTGAAGGAAGAAGATGGGAGAAGGAAGGAGGGGGGCACCGCCCCCTCCTAGTCCAATTCGTACCAGCCCATGGGGGGGCGCACGGCCACCCCTTGAGGCCCTTCTATCCTTTCCCGTATGGCCCATTAAGGCCCATTACTTCCCCCGGCGAATTCCCATAACTCTCCGGTACTCCAAAAAATACCCGAATCACTCAGAACCTTTCTGATGTCCGAATATAGCCTTCCAATATATCGATCTTTACGTCTCAATTATTTCGAGACTCCTAATCACGTACGTGATCTCAACTGGGACTCCGAACAAACTTTGGTCATCAAATCACATAACTCATAATACAAATCATCATCGAATGTTAAGCGTGCGGACCCTACGGGTTCGAGAACTATGTAGACATGATCGAGGCACATCTCCGGTCAATAACCAATAGCGGAACCTGGATGCTCATATTGGCTCCTACATATTCTACGAAGATCTTTATCGATCAAACCGCATAACAACATACGTTGTTCCCTTTGTCATCGGTATGTTACTTGCCCGAGATTCGATTGTTAGTATCATCATACCTAGTTCAATGTCATTACCGGCAAGTCTCTTTACTCGTTTTGTAATACTTCATCCCGCAACTAACCCATTAGTCACAATGCTTGCAAGGCTTATAGTGATGAGTATTAACGAGAGGGCCCAGAGACACCTCTCCGAAACACGGAGTGACAAATCCTAATCTCGATTTTCGCCAACCCAACAAACACCTTCGGAGATACCTGTAGAGAACCTTTATAATCACCCATTTATGTTGTGATGTTTGGTAGCACACAAAGTGTTCCTCCGGTATTCGGGAGTTGCATAATCTCATAGTCTGAGGAACATGTATAAGTCATGAAGAGAGCAGTAGCAATGAAACTGTAACAATCATAATGCTAAGCTAACGGATGGGTCATGTCCATCACATCATTCTCCTAATGATGTGATCCCGTTCATCAAATGACAACACATATCTATGGTTAGGAAACATAACCATCTTTGGTTAACAAGCTAGTCAAGTAGAGGCATACTAGGGACACTACTTTTGTCTATGTATTCACACATGTACTAAGTTTCCGGTTAATACAGTTCTAGCATGCATAAAAAACATTTATCATGAAATAAGGAAATAAATAATAACTTTATTATTGCCTCGAGGGCATATTTCCTTCAATGGCTCCACTTGAGTGGAGCATTGTCCTTCTCCTTCAGCCACAAGGGGTTCCTGTCGGCGTTCTGGGAATGGGGGTCCCCAGACTTGCCGGCCTGCGGCCTGCGGCGTGGCTCAAAGGGGGCCCAGCACGACCCATCTTCATCAACACAAGCTCAAGACCCTCGCGAGGGGCCAAGCCTCGCGGGGCGGACGAAAGGAGCTTCCTCAGGCACGGCCTCATCAGGCTGGCTCACGAGGAGGCGGAGAGTTCAAGGCAGGGTACCTCACGAGGTGCCCATGACGCAAGCCATGACGACCAAGGGCGCCAGTCGAGCGCCAGCCCGCGCAGTGTCCTCCTTTCCTCTTTGGTGCAAGGGGAGCAAGCGCAGGCGAGAGCATCAAGCAAAGGTATCTATTTCAGTGCAACAAGACCAAGACCAGTCCAACGGCAGGATGGAGGTCACCGTGGAGCCCAAGCCGGCGTCACCACCAGAGCCTTTGACAGGCGAGGACCAACTTTAGTCAGGATAAGTGTACCCGTTGTTCCCCTTCAAAATGGCCAATTGTTGGCGCCCTTCCCTCTCAATATTTGGGAAGAGGCCCAGGGCCTTTGCCTATAAATAGGACTAGCCACCCCCAGGGTAGAGGATCATCTGGTATCTGGCATACATCTAGAATAGAAAGAGAGAGAGATAGGGCGACTAAACTCCTCCTAGGTGTTCATCGCACCAGTAAAGAACAGACCCTCGCGAGGTTGTTCTTCCTTGTATTGTTCATCATCAGCCCAAGAGGCAATCCACCACACCACACACTGGAGTAGGGTATTACACCACAATGGTGGCCTGAACCAGTATAAACCCTGTGTCTCTTGTGTTGATCCTTTCGTAGTTTAGATCCTAGCGATTCGGCGAGGAACAGGTAGGTGGAGGGCATAATCTCCGCGCGCACCCCAGTGTTCGAACCTCAAGGGTCTGCCGGAACCCGAAATCCGACATTTGGCGCGCCAGGTAGGGGTGCGCCGGAATTCGCCTTCCGTTGCCCTGCTCTTCTCCGACCGTCGCATCCATGTCTGACGCTCGTCGGGCTGCTCTCGCCGCTCGAGTCGCCCAGACGGCTCCCGTCGGTGGACGCCCTCGTCATTCCCCGTTGCCTGCCGTCAACACCGCCACCGGCTCGGTGGGGAACGAGCAGCAGGTATTGCCCCTGCGTCCCTCTGTGGCCTCTTGGGAAAAGCCGCGCGACCTCTTCCTCGCCCACCACGCCGCGCCAGCCTCCCCGGTCGTCGCGGCCCTCCTGGGCGGCTCGCAGGCGCCGCCCTCCAGTCACCATGTCAAGCTGTTCATCCGCCGGGTCGGCGCCGCCTCCATGCGGCAGGGGACTCCCCGGGACCAGTCAGAGCCGCAGGCCCGGCTAGCCTTCAGCTCGGAGGACCACCCCTCCAACTCGGCCTGCTCGGGTGCGCTCCCCATGCTGTGCACCCCCACCATCTGCCAGGTGGCTGTCACCAGGACCCTCATCGACGGTGGCGCGGGCCTCAATGTGCTCTCAGTCGAGACCTTCAACCTCCTCCGCATACCCCGGGAGCGGCTGCAGCCCAGCCGGCCCTTCATGGGCGTCGGGGGCGGGTCTTCCAACTCCTTGGGACAGATCCGGCTCCCAGTAACTTTCGGCACCTACGACAACTTCCGCACGGAGCTGGTCGATTTTGATATCGCCCTCATCGGCCTCCCCTACAATGCCATCATCGGCTACCCAGCACTGGCCCAATTCATGGTCGCGACTCACCCGGCATACAACCTTATGAAGATGCCCGGGAGTAGCAGAGTCCTCATCGTGCCTGGGGACGCCGGGGATGCGCTGCGAGCGCTCAAGTTCGCCTTCAAGACGGCGGCGTCGGCACAGCCCGTCGACGTGGGGGCCCCCGAGCCCAAGGGGGCTGCACCAGCCAAGAAGAAACAGTTGTTCACCCAAGACAAGGCGGAGACCAAGCAGATACCCGTCGACGAGGACGGGTCCACTAGCGCCACTTTCACCATAGGTGCCCACCTCGGGCCTGAGCAGGAGGAAGCCCTGGTCAAGTTCCTGCGTGCAAACAAGAAGGTGTTCGCTTGGGAGCCCGATCAGTTGGCAGGGATCCCACGGGGCGTGATCGAGCACCACCTCAACGTGTGCCCCAACGTGCGCCCCGTGAAGCAGAAAGCAAGGCGGCAGTCCACTGAAAAGCAGGCCTTCATCGTCCAGGAGACCCGCAAGCTAGAAGCCGCGGGGGTCATTCGCGAGGTCCGATATCCATATTGGTTGGCCAACCCTGTGGTTGTGCCAAAGAAGGGAGGGAAGGAACGCATGTGTGTCGACTTCACCAACCTCAACAAAGCATGCCCGCAAGATCCATTCCCGCTCCCGCGCATCGATCAGATCGTCGATTCCGCCGCTGAGTGTGACCTATTATGCTTCTTGGATGCCTTCTCCGGGTATCACCAGATCAAGATGGCGGTGGAAGACATGGAGAAGACGGCCTTCCTAACCCCGTGTGGGGTGTACTGCTATACATGCATGCCCTTCGGACTGTGCAACGCGGGGGCAACCTTTCAGCGGCTCATGCACATCACCCTAGGCCCGCAACTCGGGAAGAATGTGGAAGCGTACGTCGACGACATTGTAGTGAAGTCTCGCGAGGCCAAGACCCTGATACAAGACCTGGAGGAAACCTTTGCAAACCTCAACGCAGTGAGCCTACGGATCAACCCGGAGAAGTGTGTGTTTGGAGTCCCCTCGGGCAAGCTCTTGGGCTTCTTCGTGTCCCACCGAGGCATCGAGGCCAACCCAGAAAAGGTCAAGGCGGTCGAGGACATGAGCCCGCCAAAGACCCTCAGAGAGATGCAGAAGCTCACTGGGCGCGTGACTGCGCTGGGGCGCTTCATCTCCAGGTTAGGGGAGCGAGCGCTGCCTTTCTTCCAGCTGATGAAGAAAAAGGGGCCCTTTGAATGGACTGAAGAGGCCGACAAGGCGTTCCAAGATCTCAAGAGATACCTAACCAGCCCTCCGGTGATGGTGGCCCCACGCCCTCGAGAGCCCTTGGTACTCTACCTTGCCGCCACTCCTTACTCCGCCAGCGCGGCTCTGGTGGCGGTTAGGGAGGAGTGTCGGACCAAGGCCACGGCAGCTACCTGTGCCAAGGCAAAGCAGGACCAAAAAGGACTCGCAAAGATCACTACCACGACTGAGGAAGATCAGCCGCCGCAGGGGAACGCACCGGGAGTGGGAGAGGCCCTTCCCCCAGGCAACCAGCTTCCGGAGGCCCCATCGCCTCAACAAGCGCCATGGCCTCTGGAGGACGCCACCAGCGCCGACGCTCCAAGCCTCGTCCAGCACCCGGTGTACTTCGTCAGCACAGTGTTGCGGGATGCGAGGGCACGGTACCCCATGCCACAGAAGCTCCTCCTCACGCTGCTGGTGGCCTCGCGCAAGATGCGGCACTACTTCCGGGGTCACCCGATCAAGGTTGTCTCAGCATACCCCTTGGAAAGGGTGCTCAGGAGCCCTAACTCGGCCGGAAGGGTCGCCGAGTGGAACACGGAACTGCAAGTGTTTCAGCTCGAATTCAGCACGACCAGGGTCATCAAGGGTGTCGCGCTAGCAGATTTCGTGGCTGAATGGACGGAAGCACCGGACCTCAAGACCGACGAGGACCGATCCCTCTCCCCGGGGAGCGAGGCGCCAGAAGGCTGGGTCATGTACTTCGACGGGGCGTTCTCCGGGCATGGTGCTGGGGCTGGGGCAGTGCTCATATCTCCTGCTCAGGACAAGTTGTACTACACCGTGCAACTCTGCTTCCAGCAGGGTGAAAAGGTCTCCAACAATATAGCAGAATATGAGGGACTGATAGCGGGGTTGAAGGCCGCCGCAGCCCTGGGGGTGAAGCGCCTTACCATCAAGGGTGATTCACAGCTCCTTGTCAACTTCTCCAACAAGGTATATGAGCCACGAGATGAGCACATGGAGGCCTATCTTGTGGAGGTCCGCGGGATGGAAAAGCAGTTCTGGGGGTTAGAGCTACAACACGTGCCCCGCGGCACTAACCAAGAGGCCGACGACATCGCCAAACAAGCATCCATGCGGCTGCCTCAGGAGTCTGGCGTCTTCGAGGAGCAGCTCTTCAAGCCCTCGGCCATGCCATCACTATCAAACGCGGCACAGCCTCGGGAGGAGCTCCCCCAGCCGCCTGCCTCGGGAGCCCCGGCCTGTGGCCCAGCCTCAGGAGCATGCCTACTCCTGGCAATGGAGCCTCAGGAGGGGTGCTGGATCACAGAGCTCCGGAGTTACTTAATGCAAGGGACCCTGCCGGAGAAGGAAGAAGAAGCGGAGCGTGTGGCGCGGAAAGCCACAGCATACTGCATCAGGGATGGGGAACTCTACCGGAAGCGACCAAATGATGTGTCCTTGTGCTGCATCTCCAGGGAGCAAGGGAAAGAGCTGTTGGCGGATATACACGGTGGAGACTATGGGCACCACTCGTCATCACGAACCCTCGTGGGAAAGGCATTCCGCAGCGGCTTCTATTGGCCTACTACGCTCAGTGACGCCTTCGAACTGGTAAAGGCTTGCGAAGCCTGTCAATTCCATGCAAAACAGATCCATCAGCCGGCGGGAGGTCTGCAGACCATACCCCTCACGTGGCCATTCGCAGTCTGGGGGCTTGATATCCTGGGCCCGTTTCCTCGGGCGCCAGGGGGCTATCGCTACCTCTACATCGCCGTGGACAAGTTCACCAAGTGGGCCGAAGTGAAAGCTGTCCGCACCATCCCCGCGGGTTCAACGGTCAAGTTCATCAAGGGCATCGTGAGCCGGTTTGGGGTGCCGAACCGCATCATCACCGACAACGGTTCGCAGTTCACCAGTAACCTCTTCAAAACATACTGTGCTAACCTTGGAACGCAGATATGCTACGCTTCAGTGGCGCACCCCCGAAGCAACGGCCAAGCCGAGCGGGCCAACGAGGAGGTCCTGAGGGGCCTCAAGACCAGAACATTCAAGAAGAAGCTGGAAGCCTGCGGCAGAGGCTGGCACGACGAGCTTCAGTCCGTGTTGTGGTCCATCCGCACGACCGCAACCAAGCCGAGTGGAGAGACCCCGTTCTTCTTGGTCTATGGAGCCGAGGCGGTCCTCCGTCATGAGGTCAGACATCGTTCCGCACGGGTCCTGGCGTTCGACAAAGCGCAGCAGGACACCATGCGGGGGATGGACCTCGTGCTGGGGGAGGAGCGTCGCCGAGAAGCCGCATTGCGAGCGGCGAGATATCAACAAGTGCTGCAGCGATACCACTGCCGCAACATCCGCCCCAGGACTCTTGAGGTAGGGGACCTCGTGCTCGGGCGGGTTCTCTCCAGGGAGGGACTGCATAAGCTCTCTCCCATGTGGGAGGGCCCGTTCAAGGTTGTTCATGTTTCCAGGCCTGGCTCCACGCGCTTGGGGACTCAGGAGGGGGTGCCAGTCCAGAATGCGTGGAACATCCCGCACCTCCGGAGGTTTTACCCCTAAAAAAGGCCCAGAGCCTATGAAGAAGGCGGATGCCTGTGAAAATCATCTTTTTGGAAAAGGCCCAGAGCCTGTGAAGAAGGCGAATGCCTGTGAAGATCATCTTTTTGGAAAAGGCCCAGAGCCTGTGAAGAAGGCGAATGCCTGTGAAGATCATCTTTTTGGAAAAGGCCCAAAGTCTGTGAAGAAGGCGAATGCCTGTGAAGATCATATTTTTGGAAAAGGCCCAGAGCCTGTGAAGAAGGCGAATGGCTGTGAAGATCATCTTTTTGGAAAAGGCCCAGAGCCTGTGAAGAAGGCGAATGCCTGTGAAGATCATCTTTTTGGAAAAGGCCCGGAGCCTGTGAAGAGGGCCAATGCCCGTGAAGCTTGCTTCCCCGAAGAAAGGCCCGGAGCCTGTGAAGAGGGCCAATGCCCGTGAAGATTGCTTCCCCGAAGAAAGGCCCGGAGCCTGTGAAGAAGGCCAACGCCTGTGAAGCTCGCCGCCCGTGACACTCTCACGTAATAATGAGTTGGGGTTGTACACGCCCCGGAGTCTCAGGAGCGTCGGCCTCAGGCCCTGGGGCTCCCTCCCACGCCCAGTGGCAGCACTTAGCTTCGTGCTAGTGAGAAGACATCGAAGACTAGACTAGGTGCCGGACGCGGCTTTTTCATTTGCTTTCTGCAGTTGGCTGGTTCATTCTCATTTGAAGTTTTATGGAAACTATCGCCGTCTTTTGACTTATGGCTCTTCGACTTTTCGCCCTCCAGCCTCGATTTCTCTTGCGCAAGGTCTCGCGAGGGGGCGGCCGAGCGCCCTCGCGAGTGTTTTGGTCCTTTCGGTCAAGGCCTCACAACCCGGGTCCACTACAGGAGCACCCCTCCAGTCCGTGCCTCACGGGCACCGTGACACGAATACAGGACCTGGGTCGGTCGCCCCATGGCTAAGGCTGGGGATTACCTACGTACAGGCGTACGGCAGGGAGGAACAACACCAAAATAACGGAAACAGTATGATGATTAACAACGGTAACCCAAACACGCCCCCACGGGGCCCCACATTGCTGTCTTTTTGTGCAGGAAAAAGGAAAAGGAAGAACAAATTAGGCGAAGCTCTCCAGGCCCCGGCCCTCAGGGAGGACTCGAGCTGCCTCCGGAGCTCAAGTGGACTCCCTCTCGCGCTTCACCAGGGTGCGACGGCGGGCAGACCCGCTACCACCCCCCAAGCAGGCACGACGGCGTGGAGGCTGACCGCGGCCGCTGCTAGAAGAGTTGCTGCCCGAAGAGGAGCCAGTGAAGCTTGAGGAACCCTGGGCACTGCCAACCACGCGCATGCTGTCCTCTCCGTCCTCACCGGGGCTGAGTCCTCGGCCGCGGTCGTCGTCTTCAGGGCAGCACCCTGCGCGGCGACCATATTCCCCAAACACCCTCACGTAAAGGGTGGCATCGCCGTCGAACTTGAAGTGTAGAGTGCACCGGCGGCTCAAGCCACGCGCGTGGGCAAACGTCTGCCAGCCGCGGGTCAAGGCCAGGCTCCCGGCGGCGGAGACCTCCAGCAAAGCCCACGAGGCCCGGCTGCAGCAGCCATCTGCCTGGAGCCAGAGGCCACCCAAGGTGCCAGCTGGGAGGTCACCTAGGAAGAAGCGAGGGAGCTGAAGCCGGGTGTTGGTCGGCTCCGCCGCCCACACAACAAACTCCGGCAGCACCTCTGCAGCGCGGGAGCGCGGCCTCGGGGGTCGCACGGCCGAAACACACCCCCTGTCCGCGGCCGGCCGCCCGTCGCCACATGGGAAGTCACCTCCGCGGCCACGGGGAGCCGCCGCGGAGGCCACAGGGTGTTTGCGAGGGCGGCCTCGGCGGCGCTTGGGCAGGGGAGAGGCAGGCGCAGCCTGGCGGGCCTTTCCCTTCTCTACGGCCGAGAACTTCCTTGACGGAGCCATGAGGAAGAAGGGGATGCAAGAGGGGATGAACTGGAAGGGCACGCGGCGTGTCGTACTTAAGGACAGAGGAGGCCAACCATCGGCCCCCACGACCACAGGTAATCATGACTCGCTTCACATGCAGGGACTTGACAATTCATGCAGTCGCCGAGGCATCATGGGGAAGTGGAGACGCCCACGTCCAATCAACCGCCACGTGGCGCCCAAGGCCGCAGGCTGTAAGGGCCCGCGGTGCTTCGCACTTGCCCTTTCGCCTCACTGCTCGGCCAAGTCCGGGCGCGCCTTGGGCCCGGGGGCTACTGTCGGCGTTCTGGGAACGGGGGTCCCCAGACTTGCCTGCCTGCGGCCTGCGGCGTGGCTCAAAGGGGGCCCAGCATGGCCCATCTTCATCAACACAAGCTCAAGACCCTCGTGAGGGGCCAAGCCTCGTGGGGCGGACGACAAGGAGCTTCCTCAGGCATGGCCTCATCAGGCTGGCTCAGGAGGAGGCGGAGAGTTCAAGGCAGGGTACCTCGCGAGGTGCCCATGACGCAAGCCATGACGACCAAGGGCGCCAATCGGGCGCCAGCCCGCGCAGTGTCCTCCTTTCCTCTTTGGTGCAAGGAGAGCAAGCGCAGGCGAGAGCATCAAGCAAAGGCATCCATTTTGGTGCAACAAGACCAAGACCAGTCCAACGGCAGGATGGAGGTCACCGTGGAGCCCAAGCCAGCATCACCACCAGAGCCTTTGACAGGCGAGGACCAACTTTAGTCAGGATAAGTGTACCCGTTGTTCCCCTTCAAAATGGCCAATTGTTGGCGCCCTTCCCGCTCAATATTTGGGAAGAGGCCCAGGGCCTTTGCCTATAAATAGGACTAGCCACCCCCAGGGTAGAGGATCATCTGGTATCTGGCATACATCTAGAATAGAAAGAGAGAGAGATAGGGTGACTGAACTCCTCCTAGCAGTTCATCGCACCAGTCAAGAACAGACCCTCGCGAGGCTGTTCTTCCTTGTATTGTTCATCATCAGCCCAAGAGGCAATCCACCACACCACACACTGGAGTAGGGTATTACACCACAATGGTGGCCTGAACCAGTATAAACCCTGTGTCTCTTGTGTTGATCCTTTCGTAGTTTAGATCCTAGCGATTCGGCGAGGAACAGGTAGGTGGAGGGTGTTGGGGAACGTTGCAGAAAATTAAAATTTTTCCTACGGTTTCACCAAGATCCATCTATGAGTTCATCTAAGCAACGAGTCAAGGGAGAGAGTTTGCATCAACATACCACTTGTAGATCGCGTGCGGAAGCTTGCAAGGTGATGATGTAGTCGTACTCGACGTGATTCAAATCACCGATGACCAAGTGCTGAACGGACAGCACCTCCGCGTTCAACACACGTACGGGACAGGAGACGTCTCCTCCTTCTTGATCCAGCAAGGGGAAAGGAGAGGTTGAGGAAGACAGCTCCACCGGCAGCACAACGGCGTGGTGATGGTGGAGAGGCAGTACTCCGACAGGGCTTCGCCAAGCACACAACGGAGGAGGAGAGGTGTTGGGGAGGGGAGGGCTGCGCCTTGGAGGGTGGTGCGGCTGCCCTCCCCTCACCCCTCTATTTATAGGGGGAAGGGAGAAGGGGGCCGGCCCCCTAGAACCCATCTAGGGGGGGTGCGGCGGCCTAGGGGAGAGGGGAGAGGGTGGCTTGCCCCCCAAGTCAAGGGGGGCGCCCCCTCTAGGGTTCCCCCCTCAACCCTAGGCGCATGGGCCCAAGGGAGGGGGTGCGGCCAGCCCACCAGGGGCTGGCTCCCTGCCCCACACAGCCCATGTGGCCCCCCGGGAGGGGTGGCCCCTCCCGGTGGACCCCCGGAACCCTTCCGGTGGCCCCGGTACAATACCGGTATGACCCCGAAACTTCCCGGTGTGTGTTTGACAACTTCCCATATATAAATCTTTACCTCCGGACCCTTCCGGATCTCCTCGTGACGTCCAGGATCCCATCCGGGACTCCGAACAACATTCGGTAGTCACATACTAGTCTTCCTAATAACCTAGCGTCACCGAACCTTAAGTGTGTAGACCCTACGGGTTCGGGAGACATGCAGACATGACCGAGACGCTCTCAGTTAATAACCAACAGCGGGATCTGGATACCCATGATGGCTCCCACATGCTCCTTGATGTTGTCATCGGATGAACCACGATGTCGAGGATTCGATCAAACCCTGTATGCAATTCCCTTTGTCAGTCGGTACGTTACTTGCCCGAGACTCGATCGTCGGTATCCCAATACCTTGTTCAGTCTCGTTACCGGCAAGTCACTTTACTCGTACCGTAATGCATGATCCCGTGTCCAACACCTTGGTCACATTGAGCTCATTGTGATGATGCATTACCGAGTGGGCCCAGGGATACCTCTCCGTCATACGGAGTGACAAATCCCAGTCTCGATCCGTGTCAACCCAACAGCTACTTTCGGAGATACCTGTAATGCACCTTTATAGTCACCCAGTTACGTTGTGACGTTTGATACACCCAAGGCACTCTTACGGTATCCGGGAGTTACACGATCTCATGGTCGAAGGAAGAGATACTTGACACTGGCAAAGCTCTAGCAAAACGAACTACACGATCTTTTATGCTATGCTTAAGATTGGGTCTTGTCCATCACATCATTCTCCTAATGATGTGATCCCGTTATCAACGACATCCAATGTCCATAGTCAGGAAACCATGACTATCTGTTGATCACAACGAGCTGGTCAACTAGAGGCTCACCAGGGACATATTGTGGTCTAAGTATTCACACGTGTATTACGATTTCCGGATAATACAGTTATAGCATGAATAAAAGACATTTATCATGAACATTGAAATATAATAATACTTTTATTATTGCCTCTAGGGCATATTTCCAACAGTCTCCCACTTGCACTAGAGTCACTAATCTAGTTACATTGTGATGAATCGAACACCCATAGAGTTCTGGTGTTGATCATGTTTTGCACGCGAGAGAGGTTTAGTCAGCAGATCTGCGACATTCAGATCCGTGTGCACTTTGCAAATCTCTATGTCTCCATCTTGAACATTTTCACGGATGGAGTTGAAACGACGCTTGATGTGCCTGGTCTTCTTGTGAAACCTGGGCTCCTTGGCGAGGGCAATAGCTCCAGTGTTGTCACAGAAGAGTTTGATCGGCCCCGACGCATTGGGTATGACTCCTAGGTCGGTGATGAACTCCTTCACCCAAATCGCTTCATGCGCTGCCTCCGAGGCTGCCATGTACTCCGCTTCACACGTAGATCCCGCCACGATGCTCTGCTTGCAGCTGCACCAGCTTACTGCTCCACCATTCAACATATACACGTATCCGGTTTGTGACTTAGAGTCATCCAGATCTGAGTCGAAGCTAGCGTCGACGTAACCCTTTACGACGAGCTCTTCGTCTCCTCCATAAACGAGAAACATGTCCTTCGTCCTTTTCAGGTACTTCAGGATATTCTTGACCGTTGTCCAGTGTTCCTTGCCGGGATTACTTTGGTATCTTGCTACCAAACTTACGGCAAGGTTTACATCGGGTCTGGTACACAGCATGGCATACATAATAGATCCTATGGCTGAAGCATAGGGGATGACACTCATCTCTTCTTTATCTTTTGCCGTGGTCGGTGACTGAGCTGAGCTCAGTCTCACACCTTGTAACATAGGCAAGAACCCCTTCTTGGACTGATCCATTTTGAACCTCTTCAAAATCTTATCAAGGTATGTGCTTTGTGAAAGACCTATGAGGCGTCTCGATCTATCTCTATAGATCTTGATGCCTAATATATAAGCAGCTTCTCCAAGGTCCTTCATTGAAAAACACTTATTCAAGTAGGCCTTAATGTTGTCCAGAAATTCTATATTATTTCCCATCAAGAGTATGTCATCTACATATAATATGAGAAATGCTACAGAGCTCCCACTCACTTTCTTGTAAACGCAGGCTTCTCCATAAGTCTGCATAAACCCAAACGCTTTGATCATCTCATCAAAGTGAATGTTCCAACTCCGAGATGCTTGCACCAGTCCATAAATGGATCGCTGGAGCTTGCATACTTTGTTAGCGTTCTGAGGATCGACAAATCCTTCCGGCTGCATCATATACAGTTCTTCCTTAAGATGCCCGTTAAGGAATGCCGTTTTGACGTCCATTTGCCATATCTCATAATCATAGTATGCGGCAATTGCTAACATGATTCGGACGGACTTCAGCTTCGCTACGGGAGAGAAAGTCTCGTCGTAGTCAATCCCTTGAACTTGTCGATAACCCTTAGCGACAAGTCGAGCCTTATAGATTGTAACATTACCATCCGCGTCCGTCTTCTTCTTAAAGATCCATTTGTTTTCTATCACTCGCCGATCATCGGGCAAGTCTGTCAAAGTCCATACTTTGTTTTCATACATGGATTCTATCTCGGATTTCATGGCTTCAAGCCATTTGTTGGAATCCGGGCCCGCCATCGCTTCTTCATAGTTCGAAGGTTCATTGTTGTCTAACAACATGATTTCCAGGACAGGGTTGCCGTACCACTCTGGTGCGGAACGTGTCCTTGTGGACCTACGAAGTTCAGCAGTAACTTGATCCGAAGTACCTTGATCATCATCATTGTTTTCCTCTTCAGTTGGTGTGGGCATTACAGGAACGGTTTCCTGCGCTGCACCACTTTCCCGCTCAAGAGGTAGTACTTCATCGAGTTCTACTTTCCTCCCACTTACTTCTTTCGAGAGAAACTCTTTTTCCAGAAAGCATCCGTTCTTGGCAACAAAGATCTTGCCTTCGGATCTTAAGTAGAAGGTATACCCGATAGTTTCCTTAGGGTATCCTATGAATACGCATTTTTCCGACTTGGGTTCGAGCTTTTCAGGTTGAAGTTTCTTGACATAAGCATCGCATCCCCAAACTTTTAGAAACGACAGCTTAGGTTTCTTTCCAAACCATAATTCATACGGTGTCGTCTCAACGGATTTAGACGGTGCCCTATTTAAAGTGAATGTAGCTGTCTCTAGAGCGTATCCCCAAAATGATAGCGGTAAATCGGTAAGAGACATCATAGACCGCACCATATCCAATAGGGTGCGATTACGACGTTCGAACACACCGTTTCGCTGAGGTGTTCCAGGCGGCGTGAGCTGTGAAACGATTCCACATTTCCTTAAGTGTGTACCAAATTCGTGACTTAAGTATTCTCCTCCACGATCTGGTCGTAAGAATTTTATCTTTCGGTCACGTTGATTCTCTACCTCATTCTGAAATTCCTTGAACTTTTCAAAGGTCTCAGACTTGTGTTTCATTAAGTAGACATACCCATATCTACTCAAGTCATCTGTGAGAGTGAGAACATAACGATATCCTCCGCGAGCCTCAACGCTCATTGGACCGCACACATCGGTATGTGTGATTTCCAACAAGTTGGTTGCTCGCTCCATTGTTCCGGAGAACGGAGTCTTGGTCATTTTGCCCAAAAGGCATGGTTCGCACGTGTCAAACGATTCATAATCAAGAGACTCTAAAAGTCCATCGGCATGGAGCTTCTTCATGCGCTTGACACCAATGTGACCAAGGCGGCAGTGCCACAAGTATGTGGGACTATCGTTATCAACTTTAAATCTTTTGGCATCTACACTATGAACATGTGTAATATTACGCTCGAGATTCATTAAGAATAAACCATTGACCATCGGAGCATGACCATAAAACATATCTCTCATATAAATCGAACAACCATTATTCTCAGACTTAAATGAGTAGCCATCTCATATCAAATGAGATCCAGATACAATGTTCATGCTCAAACTTGGCACTAAATAACAATTATTAAGGTTCAAAACTAATCCCGTAGGTAAATGTAGAGGCAGCGTGCCGACGGCGATCACATCGACTCTGGAACCATTCCCGACGCGCATCGTCACCTCGTCCTTCGCCAGTCTCCGTTTATTCCGCAGCTCCTGCTGTGAGTTACAAATATGAGCAACGGCACCGGTATCAAATACCCAGGAGTTACTACGAGTACTGGTAAGGTACACATCAATCACATGTATATCAAATATACCTTTGGTGTTGCCGGCCTTCTTATCCGCTAAGTATTTGGGGCAGTTCCGCTTCCAGTGACCCTTCCCCTTGCAATAAAAGCACTCAGTCTCAGGCTTGGGTCCATTCTTTGACTTCTTCCCGGTAACTGGCTTACCAGGCGCAGCAACATCTTTGCCGTCCTTCTTGAAGTTCTTCTTACCCTTGCCCTTCTTGAACTTAGTGGTCTTATTGACCATCAACACTTGATGTTCTTTCTTGATTTCAGCCTCTGCTGACTTCAGCATCGAGAACACTTCAGGAATGGTCTTTTCCATCCCCTGCATGTTGTAGTTCATCACAAAGCTCTTGTAGCTTGGTGGGAGCGACTGGAGGATTCTGTCAATGACCGCCTCATCTGGGAGGTTAATGTTCAGCTGGGTCATACGGTTGTGCAACCCAGACATCTTCAGGATGTGCTCACTGACAGAACTGTTTTCCTCCATCTTACAACTGTAGAACTTGTCGGAGACATCATATCTCTCGACCCGGGCATGAGCTTGAAAAACTAGTTTCAGCTCTTCGAACATCTCATATGCTCCGTGATGCTCAAAACGCTTTTGGAGCCCCGGTTCTAAGCTGTAAAGCATGCCACACTGAACGAGGGAGTAATCATCAGCACGAGACTGCCAAGCATTCATAATGTCTTGGTTCTCTGGGACGGGAGCGTCACCTAGCGGTCCTTCTAGGACATATTGTTTCCTGGCAGCTATGAGGATGATCCTCAGGTTCCGGACCCAGTCCGTATAGTTGCTGCCATCATCTTTCAGCTTGGTTTTCTCTAGGAACGCGTTGAAGTTCATGTTGACATTAGCGTTGTCCATTGATCTACAAGACATATTTGCAAAGGTTTTAGACTAAGTTCATGATAATAAAGTTCTAATCAAATTATGAACTCCCACTTAGATTAGACATCCCTCTAGTCATCTAAGTGTTACACGATCCGAGTCGACTAGCCCGTGTCCGATCATCACGTGAGACGGACTAGTCATCGTCGGTGAACATTCTCATGTTGATCGTATCTTCCATACGACTCGTGTTCGACCTTTCGGTCTCCGTGTTCTGAGGCCATGTCTGCACATGCTAGGCTCGTCAAGTTAACCCTAAGTGTTTTCGCTGTGTAAAACTGTCTTACACCCGTTGTATGTGAACGTAAGAATCCATCACACCCGATCATCACGTGGTGCTTAGAAGCGACGAACTGTAGCAACGGTGCACAGTTAGGGGAGAACACTTCTTGAAATTTTTTGTAAGGGATCATCTTATTTACTACCGTCGTCCTAAGTAAACAAGATGCATAAACATAATAAACATCACATGCAATTATATAGTTGTGACATGATATGGCCAATATCATATAGCTCCATTGATCTTCATCTTCGAGGCTCCATGATCATCTTGTCACCGGCTTGACACCATGATCTCCATCATCATGATCTCCATCATCGTGTCTTCATGAAGTTGTCACGCCAACGACTACTTCTACTTCTATGACTAACGTTTAGCAATAAAGTAAAGTAGTTTACATGGCGTTATTCAATGACACGCAGGTCATACAAAAAATAAAGACAACTCCTATGGCTCCTGCCGGTTGTCATACTCATCGACATGCAAGTCGTGAATCCTATTACAAAGAACATGATCTCATACATCACAATTCATCATTCATCACAACTTCTGGCCATATCACATCACATGATCAATCGCTGCAAAAACAAGTTAGACGTCCTCTAATTGTTGTTGCATCTTTTACGTGGCTGCAATTGGGTTCTAGCAAGAACGTTTTCTTACCTACGAATCACCACAACGTGATTTTGTCAACTTCTATTTACCCTTCATAAGGGCCCTATTCATCGATTCCGCTCCAACTAAAGTGGGAGAGACAGACACCCGCCAGCCACCTTATGCAACTAGTGCATGTCAGTCGGTGGAACCGGTCTCACGTAAGCGTACGTGTAAGGTTGGTCCGGGCCGCTTCATCCCACAATACCGTTGAGCAAGAAAAGACTAGTAGAGGCAAGTAAGATGACAAAATCCACGCCCACAACAAAATTGTGTTCTACTTGTGCAAAGAGAACTACGCATAGACCTAGCTCATGATGCCACTGTTGGGGAACGTTGCAGAAAATTAAAAAAATTTCTACGGTTTCACCAAGATCCATCTATGAGTTCATCTAAGCAACGAGTCAAGGGAGAGAGTTTGCATCTACATACCACTTGTAGATCGCGTGCGGAAGCTTGCAAGGTGATGATGTAGTCGTACTCGACGTGATTCGAATCACCGATGACCAAGTGCTGAACGGACAGCACCTCCGCGTTCAACACATGTACGGGACGGGAGACGTCTCCTCCTTCTTGATCCAGCAAGGGGAAAGGAGAGGTTGAGGAAGACAGCTCCACCGGCAGCACGATGGCGTGGTGATGGTGGAGAGGCGGTACTCCGACAGGGCTTCGCCAAGCACACAACGGAGGAGGAGAGGTGTTGGGGAGGGGAGGGCTGCGCCTTGGAGGGTGGTGCGGCTGCCCTCCCCTCACCCCTCTATTTATAGGGGGAAGGGAGAAGAGGGCCGGCCCCCTAGAACCCATCTAGGGGGGGGGTGCGGCGGCCTAGGGGAGAGGGGAGAGGGTGGCTTGCCCCCCAAGTCAAGGGGGGCGCCCCCTCTAGGGTTCCCCCCTCAACCCTAGGCGCATGGGCCCAAGGGAGGGGGTGTGGCCAGCCCACCAGGGGCTGGCTCCCTGCCCCACACAGCCCATGTGGCCCCCCGGGAGGGGTGGCCCCTCCCGGTGGACCCCCGGAACCCTTCCGGTGGCCCCGGTACAATACCGGTATGACCCCGAAACTTCCCGGTGTCTGTTTGACAACTTCCCATATATAAATATTTACCTCCGGACCCTTCCGGATCTCCTCGTGATGTCCAGGATCCCATCCGGGACTCCGAACAACATTCGGTAGTCACATACTAGTCTTCCTAATAACCCTAGCGTCACCGAACCTTAAGTGTGTAGACCCTACGGGTTCGGGAGACATGCAGACATGACCGAGACGCTCTCAGTCAATAACCAACAGCGGGATCTGGATACCCATGATGGCTCCCACATGCTCCTCGATGTTGTCATCGGATGAACCACGATGTCGAGGATTCGATCAAACACTGTATGCAATTCCCTTTGTCAATCGGTACGTTACTTGCCCGAGACTCGATCGTCGGTATCCCAATACCTTGTTCAGTCTCGTTACCGGCAAGTCACTTTACTCGTACCGTAATGCATGATCCCGTGTCCAACACCTTGGTCACATTGAGCTCATTGTGATGATGCATTACCGAGTGGGCCCAGAGATACCTCTCTGTCATACGGAGTGACAAATCCCAGTCTTGATCCGTGTCAACCCAACAGCTACTTTCGGAGATACCTGTAATGCACCTTTATAGTCACCCAGTTACGTTGTGACGTTTGATACACCCAAGGCACTCTTACGGTATCCAGGAGTTACACAATCTCATGGTCGAAGGAAGAGATACTTGACACTGGCAAAGCTCTAGCAAAATGAACTACACGATCTTTTATGCTATGCTTAAGATTGGGTCTTGTCCATCACATCATTCTCCTAATGATGTGATCCCGTTATCAACGACATCCAATGTCCATAGTCAGGAAACCATGACTATCTGTTGATCACAACGAGCTGGTCAACTAGAGGCTCACCAGGGACATATTGTGGTCTAAGTATTCACACGTGTATTACGATTTCCGGATAATACAGTTATAGCATGAATAAAAGACATTTATCATGAACATTGAAATATAATAATACTTTTATTATTGCCTCTAGGGCATATTTCCAACAGAGGGCATAATCTCCGCGCGCACCCCAGTGTTCGAACCTCAAGGGTCTGGCGGAACCCGAAATCCGACAGTTCCTCAATGGGGAGTATTTGACCAATCCCCATTCTACTTATGGCTTGGGGTGTAATTTCATCACCTACATCACAAAGACCACTTTTCTCCACTCGAGAACCGTTATTTTCATCAAACTCCATGTTACATGTCTCCTCAATGAGTCCGGTGGACTTGTTGAAAACATGGTAAGCATGAGAGTTGTGGCATAACCAACAAATATGCCCACTTGAGCTCTAGGAAAATACAAGGAAATGTATACTGGGTTCGAAAATATAGAAGTACCATGCATGATTATACTCATGTTATCTCGCAATCGATTCTTCACAGGAAACAACCATGTCATGCATGTTATGTACTCCTTTGTTCCTAAATATAAGTCTTTTTAGAGATTTCATATGGACTACAACATACGGATGTATATATACATATTTTAGAGTGCAGATTCACTCATTTTGCTCCGTATGTAGTCCCTTGTTGGAATCTCTAAAAAGACTTACATTTGGGAACAGACGGGGTAATCATGTTCTTTCCTCACAAACAAATTCTTCAAGGAAACTAAAAGACCATGCATTGTTATATACTCATGTTCTGTGGGCGAAATTCTTGTGAGGATATTATTCTAGATATTGATTGCTAAAGGGCGAATATAGGTATGTACACACGGTAAGCATTACAAGATTTTACTACTTCCAAATATAGAGTTCTCCGTATGCACATTTACTTCCCTAATGTATGGTTAGATGAAACCAATAGTGTGATGCATGTTTCTACATCATGAAAATGAGGAAACTAACATGGCTATTGGTACACACTCATATATAGTAGTATATAGATTACTATAAAGTAAGGAGAATATCCATATCTTCCTAACTGTTTGATTATTCAAGGGTACAGTTTGGCTGTAATGACATGGTCACAATCGCATGAATTAAGTCATTCCAAATATAGCTAATTTACAGCATCTCTAATACATTGCCATAGTTCTACTGAAATTCTGCTCAAACAGGGATATGCCAATCATCACAAAAAGTTCAAACAGTGTCATGGTCTTATCATTAAAATCAGACGAAAACAACTTACATGCGCCGTCCCAACAATACGTGGTGCCATCTGCTTTGTCGATCGCGTAGATGATTGATGTCTACTACACAACCTTCTTCTTGTAGACGTTGTTGGGCCTGCAAGTGCACATGTTTGTAGGACAGTAGCAAATTTCCCTCAAGTGGATGACCTAAGGTTTATCAATCCGTAGGAGGCGTAGGATGAATATGGTCTCTCTCAAGCAACCCTGCAACCAAATAACAAAGAGTCTCTTGTGTCCCCAACACACCCAATACAATGGTAAATTGTATAGGTGCACTAGTTCGGCGAAGAGATGGTGATACAAGTGCAAAATAGATAGTAGATATAGGTTTTTGTAATCTGAAATAATAAAAACAGCAAGGTAACGAGCGATAAAAGTGAGCGTAAACGGTATTGCAATGATAGGAAACAAGGCCTAGGGTTCATACTTTCACTAGTGCAAGTTCTCTCAACAATAATAACATAGATAGAACATATGACAAGCCCTCAACATGCAACAAAGAGTCACTCCAAAGCCACTAATAGCGGAGAACAAACATAGAGATTATGGTAGGGTACGAAACCACCTCAAAGTTATTCGTTCGGATCGATCTATAAAAGAGTTCATACTAGAATAACACCTTAAGACACAAATCAACCAAAACCCTAATGTCACCTAGATACTCCATTGTCACCTCAAGTATCCGTGGGCATGATTATACGATATGCATCACACAATCTCAGATTCATCCAACCAACATAAAAGTACTTCAAAGAGTGCCCCAAAGCTACTACCGGAGAGTCAAGAACATGTGCCAACCCCTATGCATAGGTTCATGGGTGGAACCCGCAAGTTGATCACCAAAACATACATCAAGTGGCACATGATATCCCATTGTCACCACAGATAATCACGGCAATACATACATCAAGTGTTCTCATAAAAGACTCAATCCGATAAGATAACTTCAAAGGGGAAACTCAATTCATCACAAGAGAGTAGAGGGGGAGAAACATCATAAGATCCAACTACAATAGCAAAGCTCGGTATACATCAAGATCGTGCCATCGAGGGACACGAGAGAGAGAGATCAAACACATAGCTACTGGTACATACCCTCAGCCCCGAGGGTGAACTACTCCCTCCTCGTCATGGATAGCGCCGGGATGATGAAGATGGCCTCCGGTGATGGGATCCCCCTCCGGCAGGGTGCCGGAACAGGGTCCTGATTGGTTTTTGGTGGCTACAGAGGCTTGCGGCGGCAGAACTCCCGATCTATCTTCTGTTCTGGAAGTTTTAGGGTACGTAGGTATATATGGGTGCAGGGGGTACGTCGGTGGACCTCCGGGGTGCTCACGAGGTAGGGGGCGCGCCTAGGGGGGCACCCCCCACCCTCGTGGGCAGCCCGGAACTCCCCTGACGTGCACTCCAATCCCATCAGGTTGGTTTCCTTCCAAAATTTACTTCTCTAGTTGATTTCATTCCGTTTTGGCTCCGTCTGATATTCCTTTTCCTCGAAACACTAAAATAGGCATAAAACAACAATTCTGGGTTGGGCCTCCGGTTAATAGGTTAGTCCCAAAAATAATATAAAAGTGGATAATAAAGCCCAATATTGCCTAAAACAGTAGATAAAGTAGCATGGAGCAATCCAAAATTATAGATACGTTGGAGACGTATCAAGCATCCCCAAGCTTAATTCCTGCTCGTCCTCGAGTAGGTGAATAATAAAAAAGAATTTTTGATGCGGAGTGCTACTTGGCATAATTTCAATGTAATTCTTCTTACTTGTGATATGAATATTCAGATCCGAAAGATTCAAGACAAAAGTTCATATTGACATAAAAATAATAATACTTCAAGCATACTAATCAAAGCAATCATGTCTTCTCAAAATAGCATGGCAAAAGAAAGTTCATCCCTACAAAATCATATAGTTAGGCTATGCTTCATTTTCATCACACAAAATACTCCCATCAAGAACAACCCCGGTTTCAGCCAAGCAATTGGTTCATACTTTTTAACGCGCTTCAGCCTTTTTCAACTCTCACGCAATACATGAGCGTGAGCCATGGATATAGCACTATGGGTGGAATAGAATATGATGATGGGGATTATGTGGAGAAGACAAAAAAGGAGAAAGTCTCACATTGACGAGGCTAATCAACGGGCTATGGAGATGCCCATCAATTGATGTCAACATGAGGAGTAGGGATTGCCATGCAACAGATGCACTAGAGCTATGAATGCTCAACAAAAGAAAACTAGTGGGTGTGCATCCAACTCGCTTGCTCATGAAGACCTAGGGCATTTGAGGAAGCCCATCGTAGGAATATACAAGCCAAGTTCTATAATGAAAAATTCCCTCTAGTATAAAAAGACAACTTATGAGACTCACTACATGAAGAACAAGGTGCTACTTTGAAGCACAATATATGAGACTCACTACATGAAGAACAAGGTGCTACTTTGAAGCACAAGTGTGGAAAAGAGATAGTAGCATTGCCCTTTTCTTTTCTCTTTTTTTTGGGCCTTTTTTTGGCCTTTCTTTTTTTTATTTGGGCAATGCTCTAATAATGATGATCATCACACTTCTATTGATTACAACATAAGGATTACAACTCAAAACTTAGAACAAGATATGACTCTATATGAATGCCTCCGGCGGTGTACCGGGATGGTGCAATGAATCGAGAGTGACATGTATGAAAAATAATGCATGGTGGCTTTGCCACAAATACGATGTCAACTACATGATCATGCAATGGCAATATGACAAAAGTAATGTATGTCATGATGATGATGATGGAAGTTGCATGGCAATATATCTCGGAATGGCTATGGAAATGCCATGATAGATAGGTATGGTGGCTGTTTTGAGGAAGATATAATGAGGTTTATGTGTGATAGAGCGTATCGTATCACGGGGTTTGGATGCACCGGCGAAGTTTGCACCAACTCTTAAGGTGAGAAAGGGCAATGCACGGTACCGAAGAGGCTAGCAAAGGCGGAAAGGTAAAAGTGCGTATATCCATGGACTCAACATTAGTCAAAAGAACTCATATACTTATTGCAAAAGTTTTATTGGCCCTCAAAGCAAAGTACTACTGCGCATGCTCCTAGGGGGGGGTTGGTAGGAGTTAACCATCGCGCGTCCCCGACCTCCACTCAAGGGAAGGCAATCAAAAGAGCACCCCATGCAATAAATTTGTTACACAACTTTTACCATACGTGCATGCTACGGGACTTGCCAACTTCAACACAAGTATTCTTTAAATTCATAATTACTCAACTAGCACGACTTTGATATTATCACCTCCATATCTCAAAATTATTATCAAGCATCAAACTTTTCTTAGTATTCAACACACTCATAAGAATTCTTACAAATCTTTTATGCTTAGCATATTAGGATTATTTAAGAAAATTACCATGCTTATTAAGACTCTCAAAATAATCTAAGTGAAGCATGAGAGTTCATCTATTTCTTAAAAATAAAACCACCATTGTGCTCTAAAAGATATAAGTGAAGTACTAGAGCAATAACAAAAACTACTCCGAAAGATATAAGTGAAGATCAATGAGTAGTCGAATAATTATGCAACTTTGTGAAGACTCTCCCATTTAATAATTTAAGATCTTGATACTTTATTCAAACAGCAAGCAAATCTAAGGGAAACTACAATGCAAGGATAGCACAACTCATGTGAAGAAGCAAAAACTTAGGCTCAACCGATACTAACCGATAGTTGTTGAAGAAGAAAGGTGGGATGCCTACCGGGGCATGCCCAAGCTTAGATGCTTGAGACTTCTTGAAATATTATCTTGGGGTGCCGTGGGCATCCCCAAGCTTGAACTTTTGTGTCTCCTTAATTCCTCTCATATCATGGTTTCTCTTCTTTTTATCAAAAGCTTCATTCACAACAAACTCAACAAGAACTCGTGAGATAGGTTAGTATAAACCAATGCAAAACCTTATCATTTTCTACTGTAAAAAATCACTAAAATTGTTATTCCACATTGCATACTAAATGCCTCTGCATATTTAATACTCCTATCCTCAAATAGAATCTTTAAACAAGCAAACATATGCAAACAATGCAACCATAACAGCAATCTGCCAAAACAGTACAGTCTGTAAAGAATGCAAGAGTATCAATACTTTCCTAACTACAAAAATTATTAACTAAAATTCCCACTGTAATAAATTTATCAGAGCTCAATATGCAAAAAGATTCAATGTTAGACCATTCTCTTACTTTTCTAGGCAATTTTTGCAACAGCGGTAAACTTTCTGTTTTCAAACAGCAACATGCAAACTAGCAAAATAAGCATGGCAAAGGCTATCCTTGACTTTTTATTGAAACTAAAGAGGCAAAACATTATTCTAACCAACAGAAAGCAAAAACTAACAAAAGAAAATGATGCTCCAACCAAAACACATATCATGAGGTGAATAAAAATATAGCTCCAAGTAAAGTTACCGATGCATGAAGACGAAAGAGGGGATGCCATCCGGGGCATCCCCAAGCTTAGTTGCTTGGTTGTCCTTGAATATTACCTTGGGGTGCCTTGGGCATCCCCAAGCTTAGGCTCTTGCCACTCCTTATTCCATATTCCATCGAATCTTTACCCAAAACTTGAAAACTTCAACCACACAAAACTCAAGAGAAAACTCGTAAGCTCCGTTAGTCTAAGAAAATAAAACAACCACTTAGGTACTGTAATGAACTCATTATAAATTCATATTGGTGTAATATCTACTGTACTACAACTTATCTATGGTTCATACCCTCCGATACTACTCATAGATTCATCAAAATAAGCAAACAACACATAGAAAACAGAATCTGTCAAAAACAGAACAGTCTGTAGTAATCTGTATCAAACGTATACTTCTGAAACTCCAAAAGTCCTACCAAATTAGGAAGTCCTAAGCAATTTGTGTACAAATCCATAGCAAAAAGAATCATATCAGAAGCACCTTTCTCTGAATTAACAAAACTAATTTACTGGGTGCAAAAGTTTCTGATTTTCAGCAGGATCAACACAACTATCACCGTAAGCTATCCTAAAGGTCTTACCTGGCACTTTATTGAAACAAAAGCTATATAACATGATTACTACAGTAGGATAATCATGTGGACACACAAAAACAGTAAGGATAAATATTGGGTTGTCTCCCAACAAGCGCTTTTCTTTAATACCTTTCTAGCTAGGCATGATGATGACAATGATGCTCACATAAAAGATAAGAATTGAAACATAACGGGAGCATCATGAAGCATATGACTAGCACATTTAAGCCTAACCCACTTCCTATGCATAGGGATTTTGTGAACAAACAAGTTATGGGAACAATATCAACAAGCATAGGAAGGTAAAACAAGCATAGCTTCAAGATTTTAAGCACATAGAGAGGAAACTTGATATTATTGCAATTCCTACAAGCATATATTCCTCCCTCATAATAATGTTCCGTAGCATCATGAATGAATTCAACAATATAACCAGCACCTAAAGCATTCTTTTCATGATCTACAAGCATAGAAAATTTACTACTCTCCACATAAGCAAAATTCTTCTCATGAATAGTAGTGGGAGCAAACTCAACAAAATAACTATCATGTGACTGAAAATTAAGATCAAGATGACAAGTTTCATGGTTATCATTATTCTTTAAAGCATACGTGTCATCACAATAATCATCATAGATAGGAGGCATGCTTTCATCATAGTAAACTTGCTCACTAAAGCTTGGGGGACAAAAAATATCATCTTCATCAAACATAGCTTCCCCAAGCTTGTGGCTTTGCATATCATTAGCATCATGGATATTCAAGGAATTCGTACTAACAACATTGCAATCATGCTCATCATTCAAATATTTAGTGCCAAACAATTTAGAGATTTCTTCTTCTAGCACTTGAGCACAATTATCCTTTCCATCATACTCACGAAAGATATTAAAAAGTTGAAGCGTATGAGACAAACTTAATTCCATTTTTTTGTAGTTTCTTTTATAAACTAGACTAGTGCTAAAACAAGAAACAAAAAGATTCGATTGCAAGATCTAAAGATATACCTTCACTTACCTAGCCTCCCCGGCAACGGCGCCAGAAAAGAGCTTGATGTCTACTACACAACCTTCTTCTTGTAGACGTTGTTGGGCCTGCAAGTGCACAGGTTTGTAGGACAGTAGCAAATTTCCCTCAAGTGGATGACCTAAGGTTTATCAATCCGTAGGAGGCGTAGGATGAATATGGTCTCTCTCAAGCAATCCTGCAACCAAATAACAAAGAGTCTCTTGTGTCCCCAACACACCCAATACAATGGTAAAATTGTATAGGTACACTAGTTCGGCGAAGAGATGGTGATACAAGTGCAAAATAGATAGTAGATATAGGTTTTTTGTAATCTGAAATAATAAAAACAGCAAGGTAACGAGCGATAAAAGTGAGCGTAAACGGTATTGCAAAGATAGGAAACAATGCCTAGGGTTCATACTTTCACTAGTGCAAGTTCTCTCAACAATAATAACATAGATAGAACATATGACAAGCCCTCAACATGCAACAAAGAGTCACTCCAAAGCCACTAACAGCGAAGAACAAACGTAGAGATTATGGTAGGGTACGAAACCACCTCAAAGTTATTCGTTCGTATCGATCTATAAAAGAGTTCGTACTAGAATAACACCTTAAGACACAAATCAACCAAAACCCTAATGTCACCTAGATACTCCATTGTCACCTCAAGTATCCGTGGGCATGATTATATGATATGCATCACACAATCTCAGATTCATCCAACCAACATAAAAGTACTTCAAAGAGTGCCCCAAAGCTACTACCGAAGAGTCAAGAACGTGTGCCAACCCCTATGCATAGGTTCATGGGTGGAACCCGCAAGTTGATCACCAAAACATACATCAAGTGGCACATGATATCCCATTGTCACCACAGATAATCACGGCAAGACATACATCAAGTGTTCTCATAAAAGACTCAATCCGATAAGATAACTTCAAAGGGGAAACTCAATTCATCACAAGAGAGTAGAGGGGGATAAACATCATAAGATCCAACTACAATAGCAAAGCTCGGGATACATCAAGATCGTGCCATCGAGGGACACGAGAGAGAACACGATAGAGAGATCAAACACATAGCTACTGGTACATACCCTCAGCCCCGAGGGTGAACTACTCCCTCCTCGTCATGGATAGCGCCGGGATGATGAAGATGGCCTCCGGTGATGGGATCCCCCTCCGACAGGGTGCCGGAACAGGGTCCCGATTGGTTTTTGGTGGCTACAGAGGCTTGCGGCGGCGGAACTCCTGATCTATCTTCTGTTCTGGAAGTTTTAGGGTACGTAGGTATATATGGGTGCAGGGGGTACGTCGGTGGACCTCCGGGGTGCTCACGAGGTAGGGGGCGCGCCCCCCACCCTCGTGGGCAGCCCGGGACTCCCCTGACATGCACTCCAAGCCCATCAGGTTGGTTTCCTTCCAAAATTAACTTCTCTAGTTGATTTCGTTCCGTTTTGACTCCGTCTGATATTCCTTTTCCTCGAAACACTGAAATAGGCATAAAACAGCAATTCTGGGTTGGGCCTCCAGTTAATAGGTTAGTCCCAAAAATAATATAAAAGTGGATAATAAAGCCCAATATTGCCTAAAACAGTAGATAAAGTAGCATGGAGCAATCAAAAATTATAGATACGTTGGAGACGTATCAATGATGCCATTGTGTTCAATAGCATCACAGAAGCATGTATCAGCTTTGATGATCCACTGCGAGGTGAGTCGTCTCTAGCTAAAGAAGGCACCGACGGAAAGATAGGCGAGTCTGCGGTCGAACAAGGCAAATTAGCTTGAAGTCTGCGTAATCCACATATCGTGTGCGCACTTGGCATATTACAATCTTCTGCAAAACAAGGTCCGTCCAACATACGTGGTAATCTAGATGACTTGGACCGGGATGGTAAAACCCTACATAATTCAACGGAGGAAGGATAATCTCATGGGAGGTGTGGAAGTTCATGAGCACCAACTTTTTCCTGTCTTCTCTGACGGCAGCCATCCAGTGCGAGTTTATGTCAACCCAATGCATACCTGCCAAGAAGTTTTGGGCGATGGTGATCGGATCAAAGTCAAGGGCCATGATGTACGGCGACCCACTACATACTTGCAAAGAAGTTTCGGCTAATGGAGGTCGGATTGAAGTCGAGGAGCGTCATGTACACCTCTGTATCATGGTGAGCAAATCTCGCAAGACCAGATAGCAGGAAGCAGGGTGTGTTGAAAAGCTCAGGCCTCGCTTCGACGATGGATGTGTGCATGTCCCTCGAGCATGCAGCCAGCCACACGATGCTCAACATATCCATACACGAACAACATAGGTCGAGGATGTCACTGGGGATATTGCTCCAATCACAGCTTATATGGATGCTGCGCAATTCGCGTTCGGCCATGGTGGAGTTTGGAAGGTAGGGTTTTTGGGGCTTGATTTACAGGGAGAAGGCTCTCAGTGCTGGAGCGGCTAGCGAAGGAATAGTAGTACTGGGGGAGGCGAGCGAGGCGAGGGTACGCGGGGGCACAGTGAGATGATGAAGAGTGACCTCAGGATCTCCAGAAAGACGGAGATGGAGATGGATTGGTGCTAGGGGAGAGGGAGACGAGGCGAGGTATGCTATACAGTGGTGGTGACAGTGATTGCATAGTGCACAAGGTGAGGCTGACTTTAGTAACCCGAACATGCCGCCTGGACTAGTGTCACCTCAGGCATAGGGTCTTGTCACTTCACTGTGAGGACCAAATGAATATTATCTTGACCATCAAGTGTACCACAGTTGTACTACTACTAGTAGTAACATACGGAGTAGTACTGTATAGCAGAAATAGGTCTCCCGTGCTAGCATGCCTCTGGGTTCACTTCATCCTCCAGGTAGCATCCATATTGCGAGCAGAACCAAATTCTCGTGCATGCGGAAGCACGAAGAAGGGCTTTTCTTTTTTAGGACAACCGCATATTACTTAACCAGAAAAGGTTGTGTCTCGCAGGCATGCGCCAATATCAATCTGAACCAACTACGGCACATTTTTTTGTGCAAAGAGATGGATATGTTTATATATCTGTTCGTCCACCCAAGTGGGTTTTGCGTAGGTCCCACCTGTCAGGAGGGGTCCAAAAATAAAAAAGGAATCATTAAATGTTTCGCCATGGTGATTCGAAAGAGTGACCTCAACTAACCAGTGGCACATGTAGCAATAGAAGGATGGGCACGTACACGGACACGGACCACTCCTCAATACGTGAACCGCATAGCCTTCTCGTTTTGCAGGTTGGTCTACCTAGCCGTCTAATCATCTGCATGCATGCCACTTCTCCCATTTACTTCTCCATCAGGAACCGATTTTCCTCGGCATCTTCATCTCTCCTTCATTTGCATTCAAACCCCACTAGATTCACATCCTCCTGGAGTAATTCTGAAGCCCCTTTAAATAATCATCTTCTTTAGTTAGACTAGCCATCTTAATCCTAATTCTCCAAACCATAGCCCTCCAGTCCAGCTGTTCCTAATGGCTAAAGAGATCCCTATGTAGGTTTTTAGCGTCAAACATGTCCTCGTCGAAGGCTCGTTGAGCATAGTTGCCACCGTCACCGACCACCCAAGGGTTGTTCGAGAATGGATCAACAATGTATCCAACTCCCTCCAGAAGGTGGAGAGAAAGGTCGTCGGTCATAGCGCAGAGTACGCGGAGCGTGCCACTTGGAAGATCCAACGCGCCGCCCTCCTTCAGTTGTGCCTCGAAGATGAAGTTTTGGTGTATCACATCATACACACACCCTCCATACCAGGTGAGCTCCACTATTTCATGTCTCGGGAGGACATATACTTCTGTGGGGCAGCCATCGAAGGGGACAAAGAGAAGCTGGCGCCGTACAACCTTGCCTTGAAAAACATCGCTGACCTACAAACCGGAATTTCTGTAGACAATTGTGATAAAGAAACACCATCCCTATTCGAGGTAGCAAATTTTGTGCTCAGAACAAATCTTGAGAAGGGTGACAAGATGCTGGGATTAAGGTCGTCATGATGGGAGAATTGTCCCTTGACCTACAAGCAGATAAAATATGCTGCCCTCGATGCCCGTGTGAGTTTCGAGATAGCTGCAAGGTCGAAAGAGCTTGAGAGAAGAAGAATAATAATAAGAAGAAGTTTATAGATGGATGAACTATTTCCTCTCTTGTAAAAATTATATTTCATCTCTGTGTACATTGATGAACTATTTTGCTGGTGTGCACGTCTTTGGAACAAGAAGAAGAAGAAGAAGAAGAAGAAGAAGATGATGATGATGATGAACAAGTGTCTTTGGTCCGCTTGACTATAATTAACTATTTATCTGCCTAGTTTTCTCTACTACTACTCCTTTACAGCGAGCGTTGTGCAATGCATGTGTCAGTAGACATGACAGCTTGTCCATGGAAGTTGAACTACGGCGACCATCACGTTTCTACCACTGTTGCATGCGATTCCCACGATGCCGCTCCAACCGATGACACAATGTCCCCCGACGGTGCCTCACCCCTCTCGGCCCCACCGCTCCTCTGGCTTGCGGGCCAGCTGAACTATGGCGACAATCAAGTTTCTACCACAGCCACACGCAATTCCCATGACACCATACGTCCCCCGACCTATGACTCACCCCTCTCGGTCCCACCGCCCCTCTGCTTTTATGAGAATGACATGTGGGCCAGCCGCATTTAGGGTCCACGTGTCATTGACTCAAAGGTAGGTGCACTAAGCCGCTGAAGCTCAGTCCTGTGGGCCCCGAGGGGGAAATGTAACTCCTGCGCCAGGCCTTGTGATGCCCCCGTAGTACGAACTCGTGCCAAAGTTGGAATTTGTTTCTTACTACTACCAATGTGTTGGCCCATGCATTGCAATGGATCCAAAGTAGTAGAATAATACTTGTTCACAAACTTGAAATATAAACACTCTAGTTTTGATATACATATATCAGTTAAAATCAATTATGCTTCACTGAAGACATATTCCTCGGGCTATTTTGATGAGGTGAGGGGCGGGTGTGTCTGGTTTCAAGATAAGAATAGATTTTTAAAACATAAGCATATTTTTTCTAACATTTTGTAGCGTGGCACGACATCTGGTGCACCTAAGCATTTGGAAAAAAAATGGAGTGCACTCTAAAGATATTTACATGCTCCCATTCAGTGGAGTGCACTCTAAACATATTATCTATTTATTTTTCTCTAGCCTTTCCTAGCCATGCAACCAAGCCACATAAGCTACTCATGCAAGCAATCCATAATTGCAATGCCTCCACATTCTCTATTTATGCATGTTAGTCATAGGTTGTTTTTTGCATTAGTCTTGATCCTTCACAGTTTGGTAGAGGTACGATTAATCCAAATATTAATGTTCCATAAAACTAAACTCCTAATGTCTACCAGAGATGAGGCATAGGACATATGATGGGGGTGGTGGAGGCGTCTTCGTAAGAGGAGGAGAGCTCGAAGGATAATCTTGCACGTCCGCTGCCACCTGCATATCGGCGCGGGACTCCTCGAGCGCCCACTAGAGCTCACGCTCCTCCAAGGAGTGGCAGAGTCACGGGATTTTCCTAAACCATGATGGCCACCATGTAGTACTCCTCATAGCCGGGGGCGCGGTGCTCGCGTCCCGACTCCTGGGGTACTGTCACGCGCTCAACAACCTCCTGAGCCATGAGGATGACATGCTTGTGGTCATGCTGTTGGAGCACATGCTCGCGCGCTTGAGCGGCAAGGATGCGATGTTCGCGGGCATGCTGCCGGAGCATGCGCTCGTCCACGTCAAGAGCGGCGATGATGCATTGTTCACGGGTGTGCTCTCGACAATGCGATGCTCGCGGGCATGCTGCTAGAGAACGCACTCGTCCACATTGTGAGCGGCGAGGACGTGATGCACCTACTCGTGACCGACGAGGGCATGCTACTAGAGCACAGCTACCCCTCGTGGCCGACGAGGGCGAGTCTCTAGATCACATTGTCCTCCGCATGGATAGTCAGCGCGCGCTACTCGCGGCCGTAGAGGGCGTGCTCCACCTCAATGATGTCGGAGACTCCGTCCTCTTCCCAGGCCGCGGCGCCATCCACTTCGGCAATGACTGCGTGCTCCGATGGGTGCCGTGTCTGTGTGGGAGCTTCGAGCTACAGTACCAGTGGGGGCGGGGGGTGACCTTTTCGTGGTTTCACATGGTTTGAGGAGAAAAATAGAATCGTAAGTAGCACAATATGTTGGAACGTGTCGGAGGAAGGCTGGAAAGAGCAGTACAACAAACATCACATGTGCACCATATTTTAAGAAGGGTTTAATGTAATTTTTGTGAAATGGGTCTCTGTGGATGTATGAGTAGTACATCCATATCATTGACATTCATGCACGCAACAAACATTTGTGTGCATGATTTCACCCTATTTTCGTATTCTGTTTGGGAGTGGATTTGATTTTTGTAATCGGAGCTCATTTTTGTAGTTGGTTTTAATTTATATTATGCAATTATTACTGCGAGAGATTGATATAGAGAGAATATTTGTGTGACAAAGAGGGGGTGGGGGCAGCAATACCTAACGAGAGAGGGGCATATGCGTGTTCGAAAGACTTTGTGTGTCGTAGAGAGAGGAGTGTCCGAAAGGGAGAGAGAGGGTGTGTGCATGTGTGTTAGAGAGAGAGAGAGGTGTAACATCGGGATCGACATGGTTACGGATATGGGAGAGCGATAGTGTGTGTGCGATGAAGGGACACACAGACAACGTCTATTTCCGTGTGAGAGAGTTGGATAGACCTCGACGACACGGTTGGCTAGGGGTGGAAGGTTGTGTGTGGTAGAAGGAGATAGTAGAGACACAGATGAATGCTTGTTTGTTGCAAGGAGACCTAACTACATAGATGGGGGTAGCAAGAAGAAGAGAATGGCGGTGTGCCTTTTTGTCATGGGATGGAAGAGAGACTAAGAGACACGCATCGTATGGAGAGGTGTGTGTGTTGAGAGAGAGAGAGAGAGGGAGGCGTGGACCTGAATAATGAGATGGGTGCTCATGTGTATGTTATAGGGAAGGAATTGTCTAGGTGGTAGTCTTACAATGGCGACCCAATCTTTCAATGAGAGTGGGGATAAGTATCGATTTGGTGGATTTTGATGTTGACGATCCAGCTATATCGTACCCGGTGATACAGATCGACAATCGTTCCTAAATAAATCTTCGATGGATGATGATCTTATCGTATGCACAAAATCAACCTGAATAACGAGATGGAGTTCCTCCAAGCAACCGAAGAACTGGCTAGAACTAACATAATGCAATCGTAATTGCCAATATGAATTAATTAAGGATAATGGTGGGGTTGCTGGTACTGAACAAAAGGCGGTAGTCCTACACACACCCCGCAAATTCAAATTACAGCGAAGCAAAACAATGTGTATACAAAAACACGAGCTCTAACCTAGAAAAAGGGTAGTAGCCTTATTTATATCTATAGACTATATTAGTATATTTTTTATTTATATAGTTTTATCTATGTCTATTCCACTCCCTCCTTTTGTAATTTACTCCACACATATATAGCTTTGACTCCAGCCAAATTTTATAAAGCTTGACTGAATTTGGTGAAAGTAATATGAACATTTACACTAACAAATTTACACAATGTGGAAATAAAAGCAATGATGAATCAAATGATATATATTTGGTGGTGTATATGTTAATACTTTTTCCTACAAATTGTTGAAAGTATACAAAGTTTGACTTTAGAGAAACCTAATATGCAGTATTATGTATAGTGGTAGTAGTACGTACCTACTTCTTCCCGGTTTTTGTTCTAACAATGTTGTGCCGTGCACATATCTAGTTGTATAGTGCTGGTAGTAGTAGTAGTACAAACCTCATAGTAGGAGTAGTACGGAGTGCTCCTACTTTATCGATGAGTCCCATCTGACACCAAATTTCTTGGCTTCCGTGCTACAGCTAGATCTTCCCCTCCTTGTTTATGTTTTCCAACGAGGCGGGCGGGGTGCGGTTTGCCGATAGTCGATTTGCTCAACTGTGGTCCCACATGAAAGTGAAAGTGCTAGGCAACATGCCTTCCCTAGCTATGTGGCGTGCCGGACGGGTCGTCGAGTACTCCCGATTCCCGGGCGTGTGGGGGTGTGATGCGAACGCGGCAGGCCTTTTCCTTTTACTAGCAATGTGCCCGTGCGTTGCAATGGATCCAAAGTAGAATAGTACTTGTTCACAAACTTGAAAGAAAACATTCTTGTTTTGATATACATATACCACTAAAAATATATCATGTTTCACTCAAAATATATTTCTTAGGCTGTTTTGATGAGGTGACGGAGGGATGTAGTTGCTTTCAAGATAATAAATGGTTTTCTGCAAATTGGAGCAGAGAAGTGGGCTATTTTTTGTTGCAAAAATGCCACAACTTACCTCACAGCTGTTAGATGCAGATCTAATGGTCAGAAATGACGGATGGCAGACACACCATCATCACCAACTGAGTCTTTTATAGGAGTAGAGAAACATGTATAAATTGTAACATTTGGTTCTGCTCCTTGGCACGATCGATGGATAGAAATAACGATTGGAAACGCTAGGGCAGGGCTTTTCCCTCTAGATAATAAGCAGGGTACTAGCTAGGGTGACGCATCGTCGGTTTGGTCACATGCAGTCCCACATGTTGTAGTGATATAAAGCCTGGCCAATGCGCGTTGACCGGGGGGCCGAAACGATAGTGTGGTATGCGACGGGGAAGGAACATGCTTCATTATCGTGTTCCAGTTTCTCGTTTTGAACTTGCGAACGTGACAGGCGTGTTGCACGAGTAGTTTTGAATTTATAAGTTCGGTCTCAGTTTTTGAATTTAGGAGTAGTTCGTAGGTCGGGTCAAGCATCGAACGTAAATTACGAAGTTGATGGAAAAGGTAAGCTCAACTTATAAATTGATGGATGGAGTACTAGTTAGAGTGATGCATATAATTGCCTCCAAATGTGAGCAAAGGGATCGCACATGTCTTTATTGACTAGAACAGGAATGCAATAGCACAATAAGAATTAAGGCCACGATGATGCGATCGCAGTGGTGGTTACTGGAGGCAAGAAGAAATATGCATCCATCAACGTATGACCTCCTCCTCCTCGACTCAGTGCACCGGGCCACCGACCGGCGGCTTAGGAGCCGCAACTTTTGTGGTGAGGTCAAGGTGCTTCTCAACAAAGGTGTCCAAGGCTTCCAGCCGGTTGACAAAGGACAACGTCGTAGCGTCCTCATCGGCCTCTGTCAAGGCAACAGTTGACAGGGCAAAGGTGGTGGCCTCCTTTTCTGAAACTTGGGTGCTTCTCGAGGATGTTCCGTCCGGGCTTGGAAACATCCAGTTCCTGATGGCTTTTGGAGTGCTTATTGGAGAACCTATAGTTGTTGATGAGGTGGTTGGACAAGCGTGAGCTGCTGGAGCAAGTTGTTGCCTTAGATGCGGAGGCAGATTCTGCTGGGCTTTCTCCCGCTGGCTGGCAACATAGATATGACTTGGAAGCCTGCCTTTTACATCTTCACCGTCAATCCGAGGTTTACTAGAAGCAATGTGGTACCGTTAACTGGACCTTGAAAGGAGATTGCCTTAGTGTGTATTTCTTTGCCATTGCTAACGATCGACGCAGTAGGTGCTTGATTAATAGCCTGGTCATTAACGGGGCCCAAATCTCTGATCCTCATGCTATTTTGGATCACGTCCATGAGTTCTTTGCTGGGCTTTTAGCCGCTAGACCGGCCTTTGGCTTTATTATCTCACCCAACCTATGGGTTAATCACTGTCGGGTCTCGGACGAGGAAAATAGTGTCCTCGTGACCCCCTCATCTGTGGAGGAGATTGAAAGGGCGATCGACTCTGCTAATTCTAACTCGGCATCCGGCCCCGATGGCTTTTCTATCCCGTTTTTTCATCGCTTAGGGTCGGTGCTACGCCCTTTGGTATGTGCGGTCATCTAAGGTTTCTGTCTAGGGACGGTGGACATATCCCGTTTGAATTACGCCATCCTAACCCTCATCCCTAAAGTCAAGGGCGCTGACAATATCTCCCTTTTTCGCCCAATTACCCTGATTAATAACTTTGCTAAGTTTCCTTCCAAATGGTTCGAGACTAGGCTGTCTCCGGTGGTACACCGTACCATTAGTCCCACCCAGACTGCTTTCATCAAGAGTAGATTCATCCTTGATGGAGTTCTTTGCCTTCATGAAATTTTGCATGATCTGCGTTGGAGAGGTTCCCGAGCCCTGATTCTCAAACTTGATTTCGAAAAGGCCTATGACTCTGTTAGTTGGGACTTCCTTCTCCAGGTCTTATTGGCAAAAGGGTTTGATGCGGGTGTGGTACACACACTGATGCAAACTGGTCTCTGGGGGCCACACGGTCGTGGCAGTGAATGGCATGACCACCAAATATTTCGCCAACGGTCGTGGCCTACGGCAAGGAGATCCTGCCTCTCCTATTCTTTTTAATTTTGTGGCCAATGCCTTATCATGTATGTTGGATCGTGCGGCTTCGGCTAGTCATAGTACCCCTGTCGTATCCCACCTTCTCGCTCGCGGAATTACGCATCTCCAGTATGCTGACAACACGATCATCTTGGTGGAGATGAACGAGGCATGTCTTGTTAACCTCAACTTCATCATGTTATGCTTTGAAGTCTTTTCGGGGCTTAAGATCAATTTTTTCAAAAGTGAGGTCATCGTGACCGGGGTTGACGAGGCGGAGGCCCTAAGGGTGGCCCAGTTACTTAACTTCTCACTCGTGTCCTTTCCCTTTAAATACCTGGGCATGCATATTTCCCCCTACCATCTGCATGCTAAAGAATTCAAACCTCTGGTGGCTAAAGTGGGTAACATAGTCATGCCTTGGCGCGGCAGATATAATACTCAGGCAGGGAAAGTGTGCCTCGTCAATGCTTGTCTATCTTCCTTGCCTATGTTCATGATGGGTTTTTTCATGCTTTCCCTGGGCACTCATGCGGGCTTTGATAAACACAGGGGGCTTTCTATTGGAATTCTTCGGATAATAAGCGTAAATACAGGCTTGTCAAATGGAAGGCCATTTGGAGGCCTAAAAGCCTTGGGGGCTGGGAATCCTTAATACATTAGTGATGAATAAGTGCCTTATCATTATGTGGTGGTGGAGGATCATGCATGCTTCCCCTGGGACCCTCTGGTTCGATACCTTGAAAGCTAAATATTTCCCTTTCGGCAGCCCCATGTTCGCCTCGACGACCTATGGGTCTCAGTTTTGGAGGGAAATGATTAGGATCAGGGATGTTTTCCGCGAGCACGCCAAGTTTATTGTCAGGAATGGTGCCTCGACTCGCTTCTGGTTGGATTGGTGGACTGGGGATGCACCTTTACCATCCTCCTTCTCGGTTTTGTTTTCTTATTTTTCGGAGCCTGGGATCTCAATCTCTGAGCTCTCATGCAAGGGCTGGGGCTTGGGTCTCCGGAGAACCCTCTCTCCTGAAGAATTGGAGGACTGGCATCGGCTTGCTGCCTTGTTCCCTCGTCTCTCAGAGGAGGAGGACTCAGTGACCTGGCCCCACACCACCTCGGGTGTTTTTTTGGTCAAGTCTGTCTATGCTAGGCTCATTGATGGCTCTCCCACGTCTAAGTTTAAACAGGTCTGGGCGGCTATAATCCCACCTAAGATTAAGATCTTCCTTTGGCAGGCCATTAGAGGTTGTTTGCCTTCGGCTGACCAGATTCGTAAGAGGAATGGGCCTGGTTCGGCCTTTTGTGCTTTATGCTCTGCTGTGGAGAATACCAATCATATTTTTCTCGATTGCCCTCTGGCAAAGTTGGCCTGGGGAGGGGTCAGATCGTGGATGAATGTCTCTTGGGCCCCTACCTCTTTTACGGATCTTCGGACCCTAACCGATACTATTCAAGGTCGTACAAAGAGGCTCTTCTTGATCGGGTTGGGGGCCCTATGTTGGTCACTTTGGACTATTATGAACAAGTTCACCATTGAGGGTGTCTTCCCTAACAAGCCAGCTGATGTCTTGTTTAAAATGTCTATCTTCTTGCAGCAGTGGAAATTATTGACTAAGCCAGCAGATGTGGGCGGTTTGGAGGAGTTGATCAACAAGGTTCGGGCGTCGGCAAGCTTGATGTCATCTACTACCTTCGCCTGATCGTCATGTTTTGGATCCCGTCCGTAGCAGTAGGTTGTTGGCCTGCATGCCAGTTATGTGTGGTTTTGGCCTGCGCGCCTTTGAACTTACATTTCTGTTCGATGAACTCTTGGATGCATTATGTGGTACTCTGCCGCATGGCTTTATTTATAAAGCCGGGCTCTCGCCTTTTCTTCAAAAAGTCAATCGCGGTACATTCAATTTTACAGCAAATGGAAAGGTACCCTAAAAAAAGCAAATGGAAAGGAGTCACTCACTCACCTTAAAACTGGCAGAAAAATAAGGATGTTTTGGCGCATGCACGCCTTGTGGACAGCACGGTCATGCAGATTAAGAATGATAATGGTTGTATACCAATTAATTAAACTGCAACGGCTAGAAAAACGAACGGCGGGGATGCTAGTACTCCTACCTTTATTTTCTTATTTGGAAGGAGTACTGGTTGGTTTTCAGGTCTCGATATCAGATTGGGGTTTTACTACGACTACCAACTGGAGTACCGGACCGGCGAGCATTGATTGATGAATTTACCATAGTAGTAGTAGTAGCGAGCTGTCCTTTCACATGCATACACTACACAGTGCCCTGCAAACTTTCACCGGACTGGAGCAGGCAGGCATTATGTGCAGTGTCATTTTCCGGAAGGTTATTTTATTTTGCCTTTAATAGCGCGTCCGTGCAGGCAAAGGACCTGTCCCTTCTTGTTTCCGAACTGTGGCTCCTGCTACAGTGGATCTTGGTGCGTGTTTGGAAATAAAAGCAATTTGCATCTACTACTTCCTTTTCTTTATCTACAAAAATACGAGACATCAAAGACACCGTTTGCTTGGGCATACAGTATGTTGTAAGATCTTTGTTTATAGCCACCATGTTGTATAATGCTTGAGCTGTACCTTCATAGCCTTTTTGTTCGTAGCTCGAGAGTCAACTCTACCTTCGTACAACATTCCTTATATTGTGAGTGTCATGTTTGTAGGAACTATATATAAACTATAGACTGAAGTAAATGGCCTACAAAAAAGATGTTTCGTAAATAACATTTGTCTTTGCATTTTTTCCTTGTTTGCTTGTACTGTTTCCCAATAGAAACGGAAGCCAAGATGATGGGGCGATGTACATTCTGTCCCCGACCAAGCGAGCCAGACTCACTTCCTTTGCATTTTGGTGTTACAAGGAAAACTCGTTAAACCTAGTTTTATTTGCTTTAATACATAACATAGTCTTCATGTAGTATTATTTTTTGCGAGAGAACTTTCCAATCTATTCATGATCAATCATGACAGTAAAAAAAGACTAGAGGTAATGAAAATTACAACCTTCATGGACTACCTAGTGACGACTAGAAGCACTGGAGCGAGCCGAAGACACGCCACCGTCATCACCCTCCTTCACTGGAATCGGACAAACCTTATTATAGTAGACGGTCCGAAAATCGTCGTGCTACGGCCTCAAAGGACCAGAGCACCAGAGAAGCAACCATCGGCGATGAAGAGTCGTAGATCAGAAAAATCAAACCTATAACCACACGAATGAAGACGAATGAGAACTGGATCCAGATAGATCCATTGAAGACCAGCATCGACCGAATCCCATGAAATCCGATGAAGATACACGTCCACACATCCTCCGACGATAAATGGGTCTGTCGGTGTCTAAATCTGAAGATGCACCCACGGAGCCGCCGTTCAATGAATGAGTGCTTTATGCAAGGGACACAAACAAGAGCCAGTTGGGAAGGACCAAGTGATTATCATTGTCCGGACAGTACTGACAGAGAAATCACGCTTGGATTTGTACAGCTGGTCCTTGCCTTAAGCTCCATTAATGAGTGTACGAACACTGCATTTGCTATCTGTCTTCCTGTTCTTAAACATCAAGCGGCTTTTTAGGCAATTTTTTGTTTTTTGGGAGTCGAAGCGTGGGATCGTCCTTTTCCCTTTCTTTTCCCTTGAGGGTGTCCTTTTGCTTGTGTAAGTGCGCGTTCGTCCCAGGGGCCTGGTAGTGCTATGGCCCTCGGCCCATTGGGAGGCCCAGGCGGCCCCAATCCAGTTTCTCGTTGTTGGATGCCCAAGGCGCTCCCAGTGAGGGTTACAAGATTGAAATTTTCTTTTTTCAAAAAAGAAATGGATCTATCAGGCAAGTCACGGATCTTCCATCTAAAAAAGAAATGGAAAGAAAGAAAACGGCCAGTTCAGACATAACAATAACACAAGAAGCCTGCTTAACGCATGTCTGGTGACGAAAGCATGTGCCACATATATAATTGGCCTGGGAGATGGTGTGTTGCTTCTTCTTTCCATGTATTTCAGAGAGACAGACTGGAATCATATGCTAGGCACAGCAGTAAGATGTACCGTCTCGTAGGACATACATACATCAGTACTGGGTACACTTCTTTATTGGCAAAACGAGAACTGGATACAGCTTGTTTAACCTTAGCACCCAGAAAAACAGAAGGATGTAGACAAAAAAGCTTTGACGGGGAAAAAATTATGCACTCAAAATAGACCTCAGACCGTTTCTAACGTGCGGTGGTACCACACATTCGTAACGATTATTCACCAAATGCTGAAGAGGTGTAATTTAGATCTGTTGTTTTTCTGCATGGTAGGAGATCAGAAGTTATGATGGCTATGCAAAGAATCTACATGTTCAAAACGGAGACTTGATGGGGTCTCGCTGCAGCGCCTTCTTCACCAGCTCGGTTTGCTCCTGCACATGGACAGTATAGAAACCTGTAGCTGTGGCTGCAGATGGGGCCCTTCCGACATATTTGATATCATCTATGCTGCCACGACCGAGCGCCCTCATCGCGGTCAGCAGGCGAGGATTGATGTAGGTATACGCCCCCATGTTCATCGGTTCTTCTTGGCACCAAACAATCTCGGCATCTGCAAAACAGAAACACGCAGACAGTATATACTTTTAGTGCTGCTAGGCTTCATCATCTTTTTGGTGGGCAAACAATATGAGGTATTCTCATGCCCACAAGTGTACTGGATCAACAAAAATGTGTTGTTTTTTCCAAACTAGAAATAGGTATCCTGGTTAATAAAATGCATAGTCCTCCACTACTAGAACGATCACTTCCTATTGTTCTGTACCCCATTTCAAATAAAATTGGCATGTAAAATAGAAGAGTTTCTCTCCCTACATGCAAGCCTTGTATGTTTTCACGAAGAGAAAAAGGACTACTCGATATAGCGACGCAATGGAAATATTTGAGCAAGGTATTTTTTGCCACGTACTTGGATATCTCTTCAGCTCACGCTGAATGAGGTCGTAGGGGAATGGACAGAGCTGCTCAACTCTACATATCGCAACATCATTGGAATCCGACTTCTTTCTTTCTTCATCCAATTCATAGTACACCTAGATCATAACAAAGTTAGTTATAAAATAAGTAGGTGAAGAAGCTAAGTTTGCATCTTTGTTGGACGTATAGCTTCCAGCAAGTATAACATAACCTACCTTTCCAGAACAAAGAACTAGACGTCTGATTCCTTCCTCAAGGTCCTTATGGTCATTCCGGTCTTTTATTAGACGCTTGAAGCGTGTCCCTTGCTTATCAAATCCAGGGTGACCAGCAAGATCATCGAATTCAGATAGACTGGATTTGCAGTCCTTGTGACGAAGGAGATTCTTTGGAGACATCACAATTAAAGGCTTTCTGAAATCCCGGTGTATCTGCAAACAGAGGAAGATACAGGTTAACGCATCGAAAGATGGTTATGAAGGGCAGGAGGAAGGCGTGGGGGTAGGGAGGTTGTATTATTATATTCACCTGGCGACGCAGCACATGGAAATAGTTTGCAGGAGTTGTCACATTCACGACCTGCCAGTTACACTCCTGGATTTGCTTCCTCAGTGTTGGATCCATCTCAGGTATAACATAGGGGTTATCGTCACTCATCTGCAATAATGGACAATCTTAAAAAGGAATATAGCTAAACCAAAAGGTAGCAGCATTTAAGATCTCCATGACCCAGGCCTAGGAAAGAAACTTCATAGTTGCAGAATTTGTTGGTTCTGCAGGTTTCTATTTATATTAACAAAATATGCAATTTAACATATCTGGTAAGTATTTCAATGAACTATACTTCAAAATGCTTCACCAATACTACATGGATTTTGGCTCCCACGTGTTGTGAAGTACAACCCATAAATTGCATGATACAGAAGTCCAACTAAGAATCAAGTCTGGTGTAGTTGCAACTTTCTAGTCAGAACTCAGAAGTACAGGAAGCACAATACAAATGTTGCACAATTAACATGCATAATAAGCAAGAAAG